>NC_056727.1:1077403587-1077411087 GCF_019279795.1 Protopterus annectens | reverse complement strand
CATTGGTTGCAATGACCACACTTATAACTACCTTTCTTTTCTTGTCCATCTATTCCATAACTTATTCTATTATGCTTTGATTGGGATTCAAAAATATTCTTTATACTCCTAGAATTTCTATATACAATTTTTGGCATCAAATTATTGATGCCATTTATATCAGTTAAAGCTAAAAATTTTTTCCATTCATTTCTAAATATTTCACTAACTTTCGAATGTTGGACACATTGTATTCCATAATTAAAGCTTGTTCAAATCCTGGTTCTTTTTCACTACAAGTTGTTTTATTTTCTACCATTTGGATAATATTGCTTTGTCCCTTTATTGGCTGAAATTTGGTGTTTCTCCCCATTTCCACCTCATTTCTCAACTTCATTATGAAATTGCTTGGGTAGCCCCTTTCTTCAAACATCCTGGTAAGTAAGTTGCATTCTGCCAAAAAATCTTCACTAGCGCTGGTCATTCTACTACCCCTCACAAACTGACCTTTTACAATATTTTTCTTACAGTGTGAGGGGTGTGCGCTAGTGAAGTGAAGGAAGGAGTTGCAAAAGGTTTGCTTCCTAAAGATCTTAGTTGCAAAATCACTTCCTGTCTTGTATATTTCAACATCTAAGTATTGCAACTTCTCCAATGAAAGAGTATATGTAAATTTTAAGAAATCTGTGGAATTGTTGATATAGTCAAAAATTAGTAAAATTTGTCTACCCTGCTATCCAAAATATGACTATATCATCCAAATATCGCCGATACAATGTCCAACATTTGTTGTAAATAGAATTGATTATATATTCATCCTCCCACTTAGCTAAAACTGTATCTGCATAAATAGGTCCACAAGCTGCACCCATTGCTGTGCCTTGGACCTGTTGATAGTATTCTCCTTGGAAAGTAAAGAAATTATATCTTAATACCATATCCACTAAACTTATAGTTACACTTTTTCAGCCTGAGTCAATTTTGTATCTCTGTAAACCATTTCTTCAAACATATTAAGGCCTTCTTGGTGTGGTATGCATGAAAAAAGATCAACTACGTCCACAGTGACAAATAGTAGGTCTTCATTATATAATTGTGAACCAATGCATCTTAAGAAATCCCAAGAATCTTTCAATATATATGGATTTTCACTACTTATGTGTTTTACCTTATTGTCCACAAATTTTGCTAAGGGAAGTGTTTTAGACCCTGCTGCGAGACAATAGGTCTCAAAGGAGGGTCTTCCATTCTTGTGGACTTTAGGTATTCCAAATATTATTGGTATTCTTGGTTTTGCCACGTGCAAAAATTCAAAGGTTTTATTGTCTATTGATCCTTCATACAATAAACTATCTAATAAATTGTCAATTTTGCAATATGCTAAATTTATTTCATTAAGTGAGACCAAGGTGTATTTAACAGTATCATTTATTATAGAATTCATTTTTCCTTCATATATAATATTTTCCATGAAGACAATACCGCCCCTTATCTGGTTTCATTACTCTCAAATCTCTGTTGTTGCTTAAGTCATATAATATTTGATTTTCCTGCTTAGAAAGATTGAATTCCATAACCTTTTCTTCATACAACTTTCTAATTTCGTTTTCCAACATATTATCAAAATTTTTATTTGAGGATGTAAGGGTGGGTTGTATGTACTTCTCTGAATCAAAACTGAATCCTGAGGAGGCAGATTACACTTAATATTTGAATTGGTAGAAGCAAACAAAACACTGAAATTGATTTTCCTTAAGAAAAGCTTCATATCTATAATAGTTTTCACCAATTCACCCTTAACAGAGGGAATAAATTTGAACCCTTTACTTAACAAATGAAAATGTGTTTCAGTAGGAATAATATTGCTGAAATTGTAGATGGTAAAATTTTCAAAAGTATGCTTAGTACCATTAACTTGAATTGTATTATGATGTAACTCAGAATCAGGGTGGGGTGTATTTGGACTAATACCTCCCCTCCCCTTCTCCCCTTTTTGAAAATTTTGATATCCATCTTGTTTATTATAAGAATTGAACGAATTTCTCCTCAGGGTGGGAATTCACTATCGTATTCTAAATGAACCCCTACCTGACCATCATTTTCATAATTTTCATCCAAGGTATCACCACTATATTTGTAATAATCATTTTTCTTAAAGGGTGGTTTGGGATAATGGGTGTTATTCTCATACTCGTTTAAATCTCTTTTTAATTTACTTATTTTCCTTTCTATGACATCGCTGCATTTCCATTCAATATCATCCTTTACTTTATAGTATTTGTCCCTTTCTTCCCTAATTTGAAAAATAAGATCTCCCTTAATAAGTTGATCTAAAGTCTCTATTTCACTTTGCAACAATTCCTGCACTCTTTTGTTTTCTTGAATAATCAGTTTTAAAACTTCGAGACCACATTGGTTAAAAACTTTTAACAATTCCTGATGAAAAAAAAAAGAACCTCCTATTACATTATTAGGGTACTTATGTACCCTAAGTCCTTTCGGAACCACATTTCTATTAATGCACTCATTTAAATATTCATTCTCTATAGTAAGTGTCTTAAATTTCAACATTAATTTATACAATTTGTCCAACTTATTGTGATAGCTTGTGCCATCACTAGAAAAATGTTTTTGTCCGCTTTTAAACTGTATATTGAAAGGCATTTTCAGCCAATCATTAATATCATTTTTCTTCCACGAGTTGTGGAAAGAATAATTCACAGTACCTTTGCTCCTATTGGCGTTTGTGGGGTTATCCGGAGTATCGCTGGCTTCAGCCAGCAAAGAAGTAGATCCATTTTCAGGTTCCGTTGGCCAAAACCATTGGCGTCTTAGCGGATTGAATGTTTCAGCATAAAGTTGTTCCCCTTCTAAGTCGCTGTGTGTAAGAGCACTTTTGCGGCGTTTTCTTTCGATTTGGCTCCCATTGACCATTCGGTCCGTTCAGTCCTTTCCAATCCATTGGTAACCTCTCCCCTTGCTTCCGGCATAGCGTCTGGCATAATGGCGTCAAAGGTCAATAAGCTGCGTTAATTGACCTATCAGTCTCCGTGATTCCCCATCTCTTCCTTTGGCGTTCCTCCTTCCATCAAGGTTGCAAAACACGAAACCAGTAAGTGTAGAAAACGACCAAAACCAAGAAAAAATCCAAAACAGCCTAGTAGAAGGCAGGAAACACACCAGCAAAGGTTCCACTGTTTAATTCCACCAAGTAAGACACGAACATATAAAACTGCAGATTAACGCTCTTGACAAAATTGCGTTTTGTCTCCAATGACAAAGACTTCATCAGATAATGCTGAAATTAATAAATTATATGCATTATAAATACTGTTATTTTTCAAAAAGTATCCAATCAGTCGATGTGCATCAAGAAACAACCAATCTGTTACTGCCTATCATGAATATTAAAAACACATATTAAAAATAAATGACCCAAAATTTACATATTGTTAATAAAAAATACACTTTTAAAATATAAAATATCCAAGATATATAGAATTGATATTCATATCACAAAAATTGATAGAGTGCAGGAAAAAAATTTTTTCTTTTATATTTGAAAAAAGACTTTTCTATTTAAGATAATGAGACACAAATTCATTGCAAATCATTACTTTTTATGAATGAAAAACACCATCTAGTGGTCGTGAATGCAAATTACAAGTAAAGGTTTTATATTTGTTGTTTGTTGTTTTTAAATGTCAGCAGATTTAATTTTGAGTACTGATGTTATTGAAACACTCTCATTTAAGCCTGGTTTTTTTGTAGCATTGAGAAAAATTTGCCACCATAATTCCCTATAGGCTACTCTTTCTTCCCATAAACCTCCCCTTAAATCCTTTTTGACCTGTTCAATAACAAAAAAGTTGAAAACAGCTTCTTCACACTCTTTTGTATGCCTATACAGGGCATTAGTGTCTTTAGCCTTGGAAATCTCATAATAGTGTTCGTATATTCTCCTCCTCAGGGTACGTTCAGTCTTTCCTATATAGAAGGAATTGCATTTTTACAAATGCTTATGTAAATTACCCCTTGGTCTCACAATTATAAAACCTTTGCTCTTTATTATTATGTTATTCCTACTAGGAATAATTATTTCGTAACATTTGACATATATTGGCATTGGTTGCAATGACCACACTTATAACTACCTTTCTTTTCTTGTCCATCTATTCCATAACTTATTCTATTATGCTTTGATTGGGATTCAAAAATATTCTTTATACTCCTAGAATTTCTATATACAATTTTTGGCATCAAATTATTGATGCCATTTATATCAGTTAAAGCTAAAAAGTTTTTCCATTCATTTCTAAATATTTCACTAACTCAAATGTTGGACACATTGTATTCCATAATTAAAGCTTGTTCAAATCCTGGTTCTTTTTCACTACAAGTTGTTTTATTTTCTACCATTTGGATAATATTGCTTTGTCCCTTTATTGGCTGAAATTTGGTGTTTCTCCCCATTTCCACCTCATTTCTCAACTTCATTATGAAATTGCTTGGGTAGCCCCTTTCTTCAAACATCCTGTAAGTCCACAAGAATGCGGAAGACCCTCCTTTGAGACCTATTGTCTCGGCAGCAGGGTCTAAAACACTTCCCTTAGCAAAATTTGTGGACAATAAGGTAAAACACATAAGTAGTGAAAATCCATATATATTGAAAGATTCTTGGGATTTCTTAAGATGCATTGGTTCACAATTATATAATGAAGACCTACTATTTGTCACTGTGGGCGTAGTTGATCTTTTTTCATGCATACCACACCAAGAAGGCCTTAATATGTTTGAAGAAATGGTTTACAGAGATACAAAATTGACTCAGGCTGAAAAAAGTGTAACTATAAGTTTAGTGGATATGGTATTAAGATATAATTTCTTTACTTTCCAAGGAGAATACTATCAACAGGTCCAAGGCACAGCAATGGGTGCAGCTTGTGGACCTATTTATGCAGATACAGTTTTAGCTAAGTGGGAGGATGAATATATAATCAATTCTATTTACAACAAATGTTGGACATTGTATCGCAATATTTGGATGATATAGTCATATTTTTGATAGCAGGGGTAGACAAATTTTACGAATTTTTGACTATATCAACAATTCCACAGATTTCTTAAAATTTACATATACTCTTTCATTGGAGAAGTTGCAATACTTAGATGTTGAAATATACAAGACAGGAAGTGATTTTGCAACTAAGATCTTTAGGAAGCAAACCTTTTGCAACTCCTTCCTTCACTTCACTAAGCACACCCCTCACACTGTAAGAAAAATATTGTAAAAGGTCAGTTTGTGAGGGGTAGTAGAATGACCAGCGCTAGTGAAGATTTTTTGGCAGAATGCAACTTACTTACCAGGATGTTTGAAGAAAGGGGCTACCCAAGCAATTTCATAATGAAGTTGAGAAATGAGGTGGAAATGGGGAGAAACACCAAATTTCAGCCAATAAAGGGACAAAGCAATATTATCCAAATGGTAGAAAATAAAACAACTTGTAGTGAAAAAGAACCAGGATTTGAACAAGCTTTAATTATGGAATACAATGTGTCCAACATTCGAGTTAGTGAAATATTTAGAAATGAATGGAAAAAATTTTTAGCTTTAACTGATATAAATGGCATCAATAATTTGATGACCAAAATTGTATATAGAAATTCTAGGAGTATAAAGAATATTTCTGAATCCCAATCAAAGCATAATAGAATAAGTTATGGAATAGATGGACAAGAAAAGAAAGGTAGTTATAAGTGTGGTCATTGCAACCAATGCCAATATATGTCAAATGCTACGGAAATAATTATTCCTAGTAGGAATAACATAATAATAAAGAGCAAAGGTTTTATAATTGTGAGACCAAGGGGTAATTTACATAAGCATTTGTAAAAATGCAATTCCTTCTATATAGGAAAGACTGAGCGTGCCCTGAGGAGGAGAATATACGAACACTATTATGAGATTTCCAAGGCTAAAGACACTAATGCCCTGTATAGGCATACAAAGAGTGTGAAGAAGCTGTTTTCAACTTTTTTGTTATTGAACAGGTCAAAAAGGATTTAAGGGGAGGTTTATGGGAAGAAAGAGTAGCCTATAGGGAATTATGGTGGCAAATTTTTCTCAATGCTACAAAAAAACCAGGCTTAAATGAGAGTGTTTCAATAACATCAGTACTCAAAATTAAATCTGCTGACATTTAAAACAACAAACAACAAATATAAAACCTTTACTTGTAATTTGCATTCACGACCACTAGATGGTGTTTTCATTCATAAAAGTAATGATTTGCAATGAATTTGTGTCTCATTATCTTAAATAGAAAAGTCTTTTTCAAATATAAAAGAAAAATTTTTTCCTGCACTCTATCAATTTTTGTGATATGAATACCAATTCTATATATCTTGGATATTTTATATTTTAAAAGTGTATTTTTTATTAACAATATGTAAATTTTGGGTCATTTATTTTTAATATGTGTTTTTAATATTCATGATAGGCAGTAACAGATTGGTTGTTTCTTGATGCACATCGACTGATTGGATACTTTTTGAAAAATAACAGTATTTATAATGCATATAATTTATTAATTTCAGCATTATCTGATGAAGTCTTTGTCATTGGAGCGAAAACGCAATTTTGTCAAGAGCGTTAATCTGCAGTTTGTATATGTTCGTGTCTTACTTGGTGGAATTAAACAGTGGAACCTTTGCTGGTGTGTTTCCTGCCTTCTACTAGGCTGTTTTGGATTTTTTTCTTGGTTTTTGGTCGTTTTTCTACACTTACTGGTTTTATATATAAATATATATATATATATATATATATATATATATATATATATATATATATATATATATATATATATATATATGGGTCTACTTCATAAGATCGATAGACCATTTGATCGACATTCATATGGTCGACAGCTCAGTTGGTCGCCAACCAGTATTCAAGGCACTTAACAGGGATTTGTCCCCCTCCCCAATGTTGTGCAACCGTGGAGTTGATATATATAGTTAGGGGGGATGTGTTGAAAACATGAAAGTACAACAAAAACTACATATTTTAAACGAAAATAGGTGGGGGGCTTCACCCCCCCACCCCCCTAACTATATATATCAACTCCAGGGGCGCACAACATTGGGGAGGGGGGCAAATCCCAGGTTTTTGCCTTGAATACTGATTCTCAGCCAAATGAGCTGTCGAAAAATGAATGTCGATCAAATGGTCTGTCGATCTTATGAAGTAGACCCATATAAATAAATAAATAAATATATATATATATATATATATATATATATATATATATATATATAATTTTATTTTACTTTATTTTATTTTACATTTGTTAATCGGGTAGACTCTGTCTGGGCAAGTAGCCCATTTTCAGTGGAGACCTGGGGAGATAAGCTCCATAACAATCATATAAAACGGTTACAAACATTTTTAAAAGATTCACAAACAGTATACAAAAAGTTTGCTTTCAGAATTGTCAGTTTCCCTTAAACTCAGTGCAGCTC
>NC_056727.1:1077322654-1077398601 GCF_019279795.1 Protopterus annectens | reverse complement strand
GGTTTATATTAGCTAAAAATAAAGCTTGTTGGGATTATAAAGAATATCTAGGATTTATATTGGTAGATGCTGCCACCTAATGGTAGAAGGAGATAGCAAACAGCAGGGATAGTTGGACCAGTCTTAGGTTTAAATATATTCTAGGGTAGTGATAACAGGAGCGGGAGAGGGCAAACTGTCTGCAGTAGGCTGCTAGAATGCACACACGGGAGGGCAGATTAACGATAGATAATTCATCAAGTTTACATTTAATTAGTGTTAAGCAACATACATTTACACAATCTTGTTGGGGGGTCTTCACAGTAGTATTTTTCTAAATACCAGGCAAGCTGGCCAATTCAGGGTGTCTTCAGGTGATGGCCAGAGGTATTCCTTTTGCATTTAAAGCAGGGAGGGAGCACCTGGGATGGATTACTGTAGAGGAGAGGGAGACAACACCGAGTTAGTTAATATTGCAGATGTAGAGGGGAAAGGTAGAAGGTAAGGGATGTTTAGAGAAGAAGGGGGAGTGTAACAAAGCACAGTAGTAGAGAGAGGCTATGGTTAGATGAGGCTAGAGCAAGTATGTAGAGAAAGATTAGGTTTAGGGGATTAACAATGGAAAGCAGCAGACATTATGCTATGAACAATACAAGTTAGGCAATAAAGGCTCCATTAAATAGAACAAAACATTCATTCAGCAGTTCAGCATGCTATCAGTGACCCTAGTCCATTTGAGAGGACAGGGTTATACAGCAGTAGAGCCAAATATAAGCAGCAGAAAGCAAGGGGTAAATGATAAAGTAATACTATAAAATCTCTAAACAGTGCAATATATAGTGCTCAACAGACTAACTCAGTAAACTACGATATGTTAATGCTGTGCAATAACTTGTGCTGAACAGTTTTCAAAACAGTTTTCAGAACAATATAAAAGCCATGTGGTGCCCTTATAGAGACAAACAGAAAAGAAAAATAGCTGCTAAGCCAGTAATTAAGCTAAAGGCTCTAGTAGGACCATTGATCTACCTTGAAAGAGAAATAAAGGCCTTCAACAATATATGTTCATTGGCGTCCTTTTAATGGGACATCTGGAGAGCAGTCTAGGCCAGCAAAGTGCAACAGTCGAGCCCTGTATACTCAGACTAAAGTAATGCAGCTGGCAACAACATAAAGAGAGACCCACTCGTCCCAAAAAGCAGCTTACAGCTGCTAAGCCGGTAATTAACCTAAGCAAAGGGCAAATGACACAGTACAAAGCAAGCAGTCAAACAGTACAGTATATAGGGCAAAACGGTCCCCAAAACCATGTAGAAGCTGTGCGGAGCCCTTAACGGTTACAAATGGAAAGAAAAATGGCTGCTAAACCTGATTTTAAGCAGAAGACTTGAAGGGGGATTATTATTCTACCTTAAGAGGCTATCCAGCATTCAGCGATGCACTTTGGTTGGCGTCCTTTTAACAGGACATCATTACACCAGGTTTCTGGTTGTGACAAGCCAGCAGTATTCAATCAAGCCCCTTGTACCCATAAAAAATTAATGCAGCATTAGTCAGCATAGAAAAGGTCCCCACTCATCCCAAAAGCAGCTTGCAGAGGTCAGAAACACATGTAGGTCACAGATAAATTAAGCCATCAGCATGAGGCCAGCAATAACCACACAACACAGTTACAAATATTGCATTGGAGTGATAGCCATCAGCACAAGGCCATCTATAACCCTAAAACACAGTTACAAGTAAAAATGCGGAGTTTAGCACAATAGTTGCTTAGAGGCTTGCAAATGATAGACAGATATGCTAAAAAGATCTACCAGGAGGTGAAAACAAGCAGCCTAAACCACAGAACCAGCACAGAGGAGCTGTGGATGTTCAGAACAGGATTTAAAAATGGCACCACAGTCTGTGGGAGATATAAGTAAACTCCAGGAGGAAACTAACTAGGGGGGAGGGGATAGGTGGAGGGAAGGTGATTGGACTAGAGGGGTAGAAGGTAAGAGGGACTAAAGGGGTGGAAAGTAGGATGTGGAATAAGCTACTTTCCCACCATTTTTCACTGTTGTTAAATATTACAAGTAGTAGGATGCGGAATAAGCCATTTTCTTACCATTTTTCTCTCACTAATCTAAAGTCAGGCTGTACTGGCTCGTATACTTACTGTTTAATTTCCAATTCCACTGATTGTTCCTGGTAGGCAACCTCCTCTTTTGGCTCATCCCGATCTGACCCTGCCCCTGTTTCCCATCCCCCCCCCGGCACCTCTACACTTATACTCTTTAGATCACACCCTCTCCATCATTATCCAATACACTCCCACCTCATCAACACCCATCCTCCCTCGTATACCTGCCCCCTAGCTCTCACCAGTCACCTCCCACATTACAATACCTAACCTGATCTCCTACCAACTAAATACCTTATACACCCCATATCATCTATAATGCCACCATGCTATCAAAACCTACATACTTCTTAACTCAATTATTACTTCTTCTAACCCTATCCTATATCTACTATCTTACACAGCCCCTTATTTCTCATCATTCCCCATCCTATCATATTACACACACACTTCCCATACTACACTCACACTCACCCATTCCAATATCCCCCAATCTATACCCCATCAATAACTATCTACTATCTCCCTACAAACTCATTTCTCCTTACAAGCACCCTACCCTATCCCTAACCAACCAAACCATTAGAAAGCTAATAACACTCAACTCCAATAATAAGCGATTCAAGTACCTCTCCAGCATTTTTCAACTCCTAATCACTATCATTCTATCCTGTGATATACATCCAAACCCTGGCCCCCATACCCACTACTCTACTTCCAAACCCAGCCTTTTCACCTCTCTAAATGCCCAAAGCATAGCTAACAAAATTCCCAACCTCCATGCTTGGCTTCACCATAATAAACCAGATATCTTGTCTATTTCTGAAACTTTGTTAAAACCTCATATAAAAGACTCAGACACAGCACCACCCAACTATTCCATTACCAGAAAAGACAGAACCCACAAAAAGGGTGGAGGGGTAGTTCTGCTTTATTCATCCTTCTTATCAGTTATCCCCTACACTAAACCTATCCCCCAATTCACCAACACTGAATTAATTCTGGCCCTACTTCAAGTAAATAGACACAAGCACATATGCATAGCCTCACTATACATTCCCCGAGGAGACAATATCTCAGTACTCGAAGATATCCTATCTTGGCTTTCCACTAATATTAGCAATGAAACTATAATACTGGGTGACATGAACATTAACTGGTCCTCTATTCAGTCCCTCTCAAACTCCCTAAATATCAGCCTTTATAATTTCTCACAACTTATCAACTCTATAACCAAACCCTCCAAAGATTACTCCAGCGGTAATGTCCTAGACTGGATCTTAGTCTCTCACCCTCATTATTTCTCTGACAGTGGCATACTTCCTGACTCCCTCAGAGATCACGTTCCCACTTTTGCTCGGTGCCTTACTTCTCCTCTACATTTATCCCATAACTATATCTCCACTCGCTACCTAAAATATTTTAATCCCACTACCTTTTCTAACTCTCTAAAATCAAGAAACTGGAACTCTCTAAGAAATCTACCCTTAGAAAATGTTGTTACTTATTTCAACTCAACTTTCCTAAACCTTTTAGACAGCTATGCCTCCCTAAAATCCAAAAGAATAAAAAGCAAAACAGTCCCTTGGCTAACCAAAAATACACTTGCTACCATGCGGCTTAGAGATAAAGCCTGGTTATGCCACCAGAAAAATAAGACTCCCTCCACTCTCTATGAGTACAAATCACTTCGCAATAAAGTCAAAAAGCTTGTTACAACAGACCGAAAAACTTATTTTGTCTCGCTACAAAATAGCCATAAAATTCTGGAATGGTATCTCCACTCTCCTTAACCCTGGCAAAAAAGAAAACCCTTGTCCAGATCCCGATGCTCTAGACATAGATCTAACCACCCAATTTAACTCTTTTTTTCATTGACTCAATTTCCAAACTAACCTTGTCCTTCTCTACCAACACTACATCCCCTACCTCTACATCCCCTCCTCTGGCCTCACTTTCACCATTACTCTCTAATACCTCCACCTCCCAACCCCCTCCTTTCTCCATAAAACCCATACCCATATCTTCGATAAAAAACTTCTCCAAAAACTAAAACCATGCTCTAATGCCCCTGATAACATACCCTCACACTTTCTAACTATAGCTGCTGAAGCCGTTGCCTTACCCATCTGTATACTAATCAACAATTCTATCCAAGAAGGTCATGTACCCCAACTATGGAAAAAGGCCTTCATTATGCCCCTGCATAAAGGGGGTAACAATAATAATAACGTTACAAACTTCCGCCCTATTGCCATCCTATCCCCCATCTCTAAAATCATTGAAAAATGTATCCATCTACAACTTCTTCCCTACCTTACCGACAATCACTTACTTACTCCAACACAGCATGGATTTAGACCTGGCCACAGTACTATCCCTTCTTTCCTTCTTAGAAATTGTTAACAAAGCCCGTGACTCTGGCTGCATAGTATCCACCCTCCTACTCGACCTCTCTAATGCCTTCGATACAATATCTCACAACTTTCACCTAGCTAAACTCTCTAAACTAAACCTATCCCTTTCCACCCTCAGCTGGTTCGATAGTTATCTCTCAAATAGACATCAAGCAGTCAAATGGAAAACAGCAACCTCCTCCTTCCTTGATACCAGCACAGGAGTCCCCCAGGGTTCCATACTGTGTCCCCTCCTCTTCAATATATTCATAAACGATTTCTATCGCTCAATCCCTAATGCAAAACCTATCCAATATGCCGACAATTCGACCATAATCTGTTCTGCCACCTCCATCCCCACACTCATAAAGCTCACACAAGAAGCTTTCTCTACCACAGAACAATGGATGTTAGATAATCACCTAGCACTCAATGCCTCATAAACCAAGCAAATTTTATTTACCCCTACAAAAACAACCATCATTGACAAGAATTACTTTTCCATCAAAAGCCATAACAATATATCTCTCGAATTAGTATCTGAGGCTAAATTACTAGGTGTCCTCATTGATGACCAGCTCAAATTCACCTCTCACCTACAAATAATTATCAAAAACAGCTACCAAAAATTTGGCATGCTATACCACCACAATTGCTACCTTACTCCTTCTACTAAGTTTATTCTCTCTACCACATATGGTTCATAGATTAGTACTAGGCCAACCACCCTTGCAAGGCATTTTAAGCCTAGCCAATTATCCCCTGTGAGATTCAAACCCTGTACCTTGTGTTTGTAAGGCAAACACCTTAACCATTAGGCCACCCTCCCTCTCTTCTTCTTCATCCCTTCTCTTCTTTATGGTGCTGCACTTCTAACAAACCTACAATCCTCTCTTAAGACAAAACTCTCCTCTTGCTATTACAAAATCTCTAAGTTTGCTGCAAGCCAAAAGTCTTCTACCCATCACTGTCTAGCCCTTCATCAATTAAATTGGTTAGAGCTGCCCAATTATCTCTCCTTTATTCAACTCACTCATGCCCACAAACTCATTTTCACCCCCTCCCTCTGTCCCTCCCTATCCTCAACCTTCAAAATGCACCTCCCTGAAAGACTCTGAAGATCTAACAATCAAAACCTAATAGAACTGCATAAACCTACCCATCCCTCAGGCAAAAATCTCCTATCCTTCGCCCTCGCATGTCAATGGAACTCCCTACCTCCATCCACACTTACCACCACAAACCTGTCTTCCTTTAAAAACTCACTCCACTCACACCTAATTTCTCAGTGGGTATGCTCCTGCTCCCACCCCTCTTAATCTTTTCTCCTCTTTTCATCTCAGTCTTCGATTCCATACATAGTTTTAGCAGGAACCGATCCATGTGTAAACAGCTACTCTTGATTTACAATGCTGATACTTTTTATCTCAGAAATTATCTTTGTTAAATGAAATATTTTATCTGTAATTAGTATAACCTAAACTTTGTCATTTTTCCTTTAGAAATTGTATGTTTAAATGCAATTTTTTACTAGTAATTTTGTACTTACTATAACAAAAAATTATATTGTAATTTTGTTCGTAATTATTGTTTTGTTTTTGGAGCTTTTCTCCCCAGGACTCCATTTAAAATGGGTTCTTCTAGGCCCAGTGGACTATCCTGGTAAACCAACTGCAAATAAATAAATAAATATAACCTGTCAAAGTGTTGAATAGTTGAATGAAGATTTGCTGAAGGCAACTCACTGTGCCATCTGCGACTATATAAAAAGTGTTACATAAGTCACAGTTTCCAGCAATGGCTAACTTAAGTGATGATACCACATTCACATTTCCTGGCAGAACAGGTGCAGTGCATTACTGCATTAAGTCACAACAGATAGCAAGATATGCTTAATATTGATGGATATCTCTACACTGGCAAATGTGAATCTAAATGAAAAAATATTGGACTTAGAGTTGGATTGTTACAGATAACTGCAAAGGATGCACTATAGCTGTATCAGTTTCTTGTGGAGAGGAACTGGTGCATACTAATGTATTTCACTTACATGCTGCAGATCCAGTGCTGGTAGGCATGTGCATGGTCATGGAAGATTTTAAACTCAGAACTGAAAAAGCCATGGATTATCCTGTGTTACTGGTTGAAAATATGATTAGTGAGGTAAACACTGACTTAGTTTTTCATCTACAGTCAAGGAATATATGGTCTATGTTGTAAAATGTTGCCATCGTAGACATGAGAGTGTTTCAGTGCTGCATACATTCTCACTTTCAGAAGTGGATATGTTGTTCTGGCAACCTAAGAGTGGTGCATTTCTGCACAAATCAGCTACAGATTCGGCTGGAGATTGCACTGTTTTATTGATAACTACAGCACAAACTTTAGTTAACCTTTGTAGTGGCTATATGGCTTACGGATACCATGTATTTAAATAAGTTTCCAGAGTTTTCACAACAACTGTATTCTTTACATGGGTTTATAGACTTTTGTTTTCGTGTGTACACATTTTTTAAGGCATATAATTTAATGTGGTCACTACTCTTTAATTGTTGTGTGCTAGTTGGGTGCACTCTTGCCATGCGTTTTATATTATGTGACTTTGAGCCAGCATCAGAATGCAACATTGGACATAATGTCTCCAATGTAAAAGTGAAAGGATATTTCTTTCATTCCTCACAAAATATCTGGAAGAAAATATAGTTGCTAGGATAAGCTGCCTTGTATGATTTCATCTATTCCATTTCAAACGTTATGTAAGCAGCTTGCAGGGCTCTGTTTTCTGGAGCCTCCCCTCCCTGTCCTCCTTATTTAGGGGTGCAAACCTTAACCATGATGCTGCCCTTTCAACAACCCTAACCCTACATCTTACCATAGCAAAAACTTTCCTGTAACACTGCCACTATTCAGATAAATTTGAGACTAGTGTTATGGGGGTCTTATTGTTAATATCTGGAGAGGAAATAGTTTTCCTTTCTTGATATTCTTAGTTTTGAGATTTCTTCATTTGATATTCTTTATGGTCAAACATTTTTGTCAATGTTTTGAGTTTGATATTTGATCATACAGAATCATATACACACACACACACACACACACACACACACACACACATATATATATATATATATATATATATATATATATATATTTAGAGTGTGGTCAACTTGTACATTTCTATCCTGATTGAAGAATGACAGTTCTCCAGCAGTTGTTAATGTATAAATAATGCCCACTGTAAAACAAGCCCACCACTTTGGAGTAGCATATTAAGCTGCTGTGTAGCTCAAACAGTAAAAAAGCAAATGGCAGCCCTTTTTATGCTCACTAAATAACACTTTGTTGTTGAGTGAGCATAACATTAGAAAAAAAAGTAAATAAAAGAAAAATGAAAGAAATACACGCGCGTGTGTGTGTGTGTGTGTGTGTGTGTGTGTGTGTGTGTGTGTGTGTGTGTGTATGTGTGTGTTTGTATATGTGCTGCATTCATGAGAGAGAGTAAGTGAGAAGGACAGAGAGAGAAAAAGAGGGAAAGAGAGCAGACTGCGGCAGGCAGTCCATTAGCATGGATTCATTAAAGAATAAGAATTATGAAACTCTTAAGTCTATGGATTCATTAAAGAATAAGAAGTATGAAACTCTTAAGTCCATGGAGTCATTAAAGAATAAGAAGTATGAAACTTTTAAGTCTATGGATTCATTAAAGAATAAGAAGTATAAAACTCTTAGGTCTGGTGTTATAGATTGACTTTAATCCTTCTAAAAGGCACAGTGAAATGCTATACGCCAAACTCAGTGACAGCAAACAGGCATGTGTGTATTGTCTTACATTCTATGATTTTGTTTTCATTAATTTACTCACAATGAGACATCTGAGGTGTATTCCTTCATCAAAGTAGCTGTAACTGCTGTGTGTGTGTGTGTGTGTGTGTGTGTGTGTGTGTGTGTGTGTGTGTGTGTGTGTGTGTGTATGTGTGTGTGTGTGTTTGTGTATTTCTGTGTATATGTGTGTCTTTCTGTGTTTCTAAATGTGTGTGTGTGTGTGTGTATTTCTGTGTATATGTGTGTCTGTCTTTTTTTCTAAATGTGTGTGTGTGTGTGTGTGTGTGTGTGTGTGTGTGTGTGTGTGTGTGTATGTGTCTTTTTATACATGTGTATGAGTGTGTCTCCCTGTGTGTCTGACTGTGTGTGTGTGTGTGTGTGTGTCTGTGTGTGTATAAATATATATATATATATATATATATATATATATATATATATATATATATGTGTGTGTGTGTGTGTGTGTGTGTGTGTGTGTGTATCTATATCTGTATCTATATCTGTATCTGTATCGCTCTCTCTCTCTCTATATATATATATATATATATATATATATATATATATATATATATATATATATATATATATATATATAAATATATATAAAATGCCTTTCCAGGGGTGTACAGGAGGCACTCTATATGTAGCATCATGCCTCACAGCACCCTCGTGGTATTTCCATAGTAGCATCCACCCTGCTGGCCTTATTGCTTGCATATATGTAAACCAACACACACTACAAGCAGTCTTTAAAATTATTTAAGCAGATGCAGTCTCATTTGCAACTGTTTAAATAATTGCTGATATTTCCTGCAGCCTTGGAGTTTCAGTGATCAATCATCACTCATACTCCTCAGCATTAATTGTGCCAAAGACTGAAGAAATGGCATTTAAGCAGTCATGACTGAGACCATGGCTATTTAAATGGTTGCAAGGACTGCTTGCAGAGATTAAGCAGTACCCATTTTACAATCATGCCACCTAATAGCCGGCACCCATGGCAGCCACTCCTTGGACCTACCATGGCTATAGTTTTGAATTCAGGGTCTGTTGTTTTCAACCTGTGTGAAGCTAAAAGGATGACAAAGAGAAGTGACCTGAGAAACTGATCTATGGTACCCAATTAATAACTTCAGCTGGTGAAGAGAGTTGGCCTGCTTATGACAGTTAAGATCTGCTGGAAAGTCAGTAGCTATGCCAGATGGCAATGTATAAAGTGAATCTGAATTTGCTGAATTAGTTTCTAATCCTTTCATAGGAGATAAATGTTAAATTCCCTTGCAAGCTCTGTGTATGTGTGCATATACTTAATCCCTCTTCCATGGCTTTTGTAACCTGCTTAAAAAAGTAACCAGATTTGGTAAGAATGAACTTCCCTAAACCAGCCTATATTGTTTCTGTCAAGAAGGAGAAGATCACGTATGTCCAAAGTTCCATAATGATTTTCTCAAAAATTTTGCACAGGATGTGGTGAGACTGATGTTTTTGTAGTTGACAGTCAGCTGTAGGTCCACCCTTGTTGACAGGGACCACTGTGACCTGCTGCAGCATTTTATGGACAAAAACCTACATATAAGCTTTTTTAAAATAAGATGTGAAGGAGTTTAACTGGATAATATATTTTAGCAATGAGGAAATTTCCTAGGATTTCACTGGGGATCGTGGATTTAGTGTTCTCGATTTCGACTTTGAAAAGCTGTTTTAGTCCGATCAAGACTCTTGATGTCAGGGTTAGTCACCATTTGGGCTCCTTTGGGTCTAACTAAATGTATTTGTTAATATATTGATAATGTTCTGTTGATCAAAGTGTACTGTATCACTGGTACTTAGGGCACAGAAATCCAGAGAATTATCTTTGCATTTCCTTTAGTACTTATAGAACCATTTATTGCCTTTCAATGTATTTGCCATCTCATAAGATGCCTTGCTTCAATAAATTTCCCTTGTTGCCACGTATTGGGCTAGGCTGAACTTGGTTTTAATGTCTGAAGCTGGGTACTGTTTATAGATTACGTACAGCATTTCTTCCTATTACATAGTCTGTTTATTCTATATTTCTAATTTTTGTCTAACGGGGAAACACTCTGTGGTGAAGCTGTCCATTAATATATATAATTTATTGGAACTGTAAATAGCTAACGCATGGGGGGCGTTTAAGTCAGCAATGGGGATGACATCATTAGTTTCAGGTGGTCAGTACTGGGGAAAGCCTAAATATGAAGAGGATGCATATAAGATTAGGCCTTTTTATGGTAAAATGCCATTGTATCATGATTTTGCAAGGGTAAGCATGACGGCAGGAGCTGAGCTAACTAATGGTGGGTTGGCTAAAATCACATTTAGAATGTTAGCAGAAGAGTAACTGTACCAGTCAATTGCAGGATAGCAGACGTTAACCAATAATGACTCTTGCAATGACTACCACAATGGCTGCATTATTTTCGCATACTAAATTCTCTAGTTCCATAAGGTTTTCTCTGCATTTTTCAAGGTCACAGGGGGAGGGCAGTAATAACTAGTAATAACCAATTATATGGTAATGAGATATTATTGATGGTTACTAGGATTGCTTTCCCCTCCTCATTTATTTTTTGTGTTGAGTTTCATTGCAATAAGATTATAATGAATGTAGGCTGACATCAGTACTAGTCTCACCAAAGAGTGTAAAGCATTATGCCTTGGAATTTGTGGGAAACTGTATGCTTCCTTCATGCAGATGTCAGTGCAATCCCAGATCTCCACATGCACCCCAGAGTCAGATAAGTGTCAAAGATTCACATGCTGTTTAGGCCTCAGACGTGAAAGAGAATCAGCCCCCTACCATTCTTCATATATTTCTTATGTGCAGGTTTGGGATGCCTCTTAAATGTAGTCTGTCTAAAAAGGCACTAGGGAAGACATAGGATCACCATATCTGGTAAAGGCAGGATCTCATTCAGTGCACCAATCTTTCTTACATCAGTGAAAGCTGGATATACACTTTCTTCATCATTTCTCTTAGGTTCATATGTAAGTACTAGGCTGGCTTCCTATGTAAGCTATTTTAAGATTAGCCAATTTTCCGCAAAGGTAAGAAGCAAAGCCTGTACCTTGTGACCGTAAGGTAAACACTTTAACCATTATGCTATCCGTCAGCTCATTAGACAGTAGAATATCCCATATCGTTTATCTTTCATGTTAATAATGGCTGGGCTGAAATTATCCCTGGCACTGTGTTATCTTCTTGATGGCCCCATTGAGACAGTTGACCATGCCATATTCCTTTTCTAACTTAGTAAGCAAAGTGTTTGTGCATCAAATCATTGAGTTGTGAATGACAATGGCATTGCCATTTGAGAGAGGATAATTTCTTAACCTTAATAGTTTGTATATCCTGTTAATGGTTAGTGTACTGGTCAGTTGAATCTGCCTATTGGTAGTTATAACGTTTGGATGCCTAAGGTTTTAGTTAGTCCTACTCAGAAGTCTTGGTGGGTGACCATTCGAGAATCCCATTGTAACATCTAGGGGAAGGTGTTATTTACCAATGGCTCTAAATGATAAGAACTTTGTCTCAAACTTTACCATGTAGTTTCATTATGAGAAATAACTCATGAATTCTCAGGATTTATGAGACAACTGCTACAAGATCTCAGAAAAGCCGCACTAAGAAGGCTGAAAAAGGTGACCTCAAGAAGTACCTGCATCCCTCCTGCATGAGTATCCACTAGTCCAGGGAAAAGTCTACGCTTTCTACATGGCATAGCTGTTGACTTCTGTAGGATACTTCCTGTATAAGGTGGACTGCTACTATTAGAGGAGACTGGTTTTAGGAAAAAAAAAATAAGCTGATAATTCAGTGGATCATATGCAAACCAGTGTAAACACATGCATCTAGCTTGCTTCCATTGACATACATATTGGTAATATTTTGGGTACATGCTATACCTGGCTTTTAACAAAGGTAAAGGACCGATAAAAGCTCCATTAAATATTGCTAACACTAAAACAGTTAACTCTTTAACTAAATATCTTTAATCTATAAAAAAAGTCAAAGTGCAAGCAAATACTGGAAATTGTGAGTTATTTGTGACTTATCATTCCTCGACAGCCTGTGACATTTTGGACTTAACCACCTTCTACTTTGAAACTAATTCAGATGAGCACAGACAGAGACACCTCATGTCCTTGGGAGTTCCTGTCACAGAGGAAGTAACCAATCAGGAATCAGATCTCCTGAGGAAAAATAAAATCACAGTCACCTCTGACACTGGGAACTGCAGAAAAAAAGCTTCTTTATTTGGGATGACACACTGAGGCTTTACCCAGCTGCTTCTTCTGCTTGTGGTTGCTTTGTCAGACCTCCACTTTTCCATATGGATGCCAAATGGAATTAGGGGCTTGGGAATCTTGTAGTTCCCTCCTTTCTCAATGCCATTCACTCAGGACTTTGCAAACTTCCCACACTGTCCACCACAATTTCCTTTCATCATACTCAGGCTAGAGTCAGATTTCCTACTAACAAGTCAGTGTCTAGTAGTTTATCAGACATTAGCTACTTTCTTACTAGTAACAGACCATGAAAAAATATGGGACGTAATGCTTCCATCGGAGCCTTAGAGATGCTTTACATTACATTTCTTGCTGAAAAGAAAAACCCTGCTGCCTGTCAGTACTATATACATACATACATACATACACACACACACACACACACACACACACACACACACACACACACACACACACACACACACACACACACACACACACACACACACATATATACATATGTATAGATGTGTGTGTGTGTGTGTGTGTGTGTGTGTGTGTGTGTGTGTGTGTGCATGGCATATATATATATATATATATATATATATATATATATATATATATATATATATATATATATATATATATATATATATATATGCATATTGTGATGGCCCTTCACCTCTGGGCCAGTAATCAAGAAGCCTCAATGTTCACCACTGGCAGCAATGGGGAATGTTCACTGAGAGGGTAACAGGTACACACAGTATCTCCAGCTGCAGCTCTCTGCATCAAGCACAGTCAAGCACAATTTCCATTAAGAGCACATGGGGAACACAGTCAGTCTGGGACTGGTTTCTCCCTCTTTCTCCAGATCTCCAATAATACTCCCCACTGGCACAGCTATAGTGTTGAGTTCTTAGCCAGGGTTCCAAGTCAAGTCCTCCAACACTCTCTCTCTGTCCAACCAGTGCTTCATGTCTCTGCCCAAGTAGCTGACACATACACTCTTTGAGATTTGATTTGCACACACACACACACACACACACACACACACACACACACACACACACACACACACACACACACACACACATCTGGGAAAGGCTGGCACAGGTTTACTAGCTATGCCCCCTTTTGTCCAGACTATAAGGTAGTTACCACTGCCACCAAAACCCCTTGCCAGCTACTTTAAGGCCCTTAACAAAGAGTGTCCAATTTTACTGTGTAATATTAATACTAATACAAATGGTAGTTTGATCAAGATCAAGGCTATTAGGAGTGGTCCACACAGTGTCACCAAATAAATATGCAAATACTCTCAAAACGTAAATATCTCTACAAAGATCAGTCACAATGAAAGGTTTAAATACATTTAATAATAAATAATAAAAGAACAAGAAAATACTAAGCATATATTCACAGTGATATCAGAGTTCAAAATCACAGGAAATACTTAAAGTAACATTGAAGGTCAGGCTCAGACAAATAAAGAAAAACAATATCTAAACTGAGCTTTACTATATTCTGACTAAATCTAAGTGAGTTATTATTCCCTACTTACTTAGTAGGGCAAGGCAGATGATGTGGTGCATATTCCTTCTTGTTGTCAGGCCCAAGACAGAATACAGAACACTAAGTCTCACTGAGAGACTTCTCAAAATAATATCTAAAATATTACTTCTGGGATAACTTGCAGAATGACATCACTTCTGGTCATCTGACTTCTAGTCCCCATGCAAACCCCCATTGCTGGAAGCTGGCAAGATTTAGCACCTACCTGTAAAAATACACACACAAGAGCTTTTGCTCAGATCTCTGACAGGTATATATATAGAGAGAGAGAGATAGAGAGAGTGAGGGTGACGGCATGATATTTTAGTTACTTGAGTGTGTTTTTTTTTTGTTTGTCAGCTCAGTCTACAGTTGCAGTGGAATTTTCCAAAAATTGTGAATATTTCAGCTGCTCTTATGTTTATGAAATATTCATAGAAGCCAAGTTCCACCCTGATTAATAAGTAATTAAACCATGGGTACAATATCAAATGGGGAAAAAAGTGCAATAAGAATCAACTACTGACAGTCCACTAGATTAAAATTGAAATAAAAAGGAACCAGATACTGAAACAGACCTTTAACTAATCGCCTGTCTCCCAATTTATCTTGAAGTAGCATGAGCTTTTGAAATCCTCACTCTAATAAGAATTTAATTTTATGCAGCTACATCAAAATGAAGAGAACAGTTCTTATTTGGATATTCATTTCTCCTTTCTTCAGTCGTTTTATGTGTGTGGGTTTCTGCATGCAAAATGTATGTATATGTGTGTGTGTGTGTGTGTGTGTGTGTGTGTGTGTGTGTGTGTGTGTGTGTGTGTGTGTGTGCATGCGCACACAAAATATGCATATGTGCAGGTGTAACTTAGGCACGTCAAATGCTTATAAAGAAATCAAAGCAACATATGTAGCTTATTGTATGAATAGTAATACAGCTACAAGGAAAATGAATTTAACATATATAAACTGATAATGATGGAATGGATACACTCCTATCACATAAACTCATTAGGTTCAAATACTAGCAAGGGTTCAAGTATTTGTTAATCTCCAGTTTGTAGTGATATTATGCAGTTATTTTGGTTCTTTTAATTTAAATGCAGAAATGTTATCACTTACTAGGAGTCTAGTTTTCTAACTTTTATGTCTTTTAGTTCAGCTGCTTTCCTTCAGTACGCTCCTAAGTAAAGCTTAGTTACTGCAGATTACACAAACGTGCAAGAGTGACATAACTATTCGGCAACAGTGAACATAAATAACCTGTAAAGGAAAACATACAAGTTGTGCAGAAAGAGCTAGTCTAAATTTTATGAAATATCTTATGTTTTTGACAGCACACTAGTAGTCCAAATTTACCATCCAATAAGATCTGATAAATTTGACCTGAATGCTTACTAGAAGGAAACACATGTTTAAATTTGCATTGCTAGCAGATCCAGTGAAAGTTTTATAATGTACAAGAAAACTGATATCTCTGCAAGGAAATCATTAAAATAGCTAATCCCAAACAGCACTTCTCTAAACATAGAAAGCTTATCTGCAATTAAAGTCAGAATCTCATAATCTTTGCAAATGGTTATGAGTACTGTCCCACTCTGTGAGACAAATTATTTTATGGATAGCTAAAGCTGTACCATCTTGATGTGCAATGAACGGCAAGGGGTTAATTTAGGCACAGATATAGTTATGCAGCCATTTTGTGCAGTGCATATCAATGGGCTTACTTAAGGCGCAAATAGTGCTTTACAGCCATTTTGTGCAGTGCAAATACAGACTTAATGGCTTCACTGCTATGAAGTACTTGGTAGCTTTGAAGCAAATGGTTTGGGATCATCTCCATTGTCCTATGAGATACAAATGTAGCCACAGAACCACCTTGATTAAGAACAGCAACATACCATTTTACAAAAAAATAGTTTATAACTTTATTTACTACTAACAGCAGCAATACATACAAACACACACACACACACACACACACACACACACACACACACACACACACACACACACACACACACACACACACACACACAAACAAAGACACACACACACACACACACAGCCAGTAGCAGGGTTATGTAGAGGCACAAAGACTGTACACAGATCCCACTTTTGCTAATCAGTCACTGGACATCTTTGAACAAGATATTAAATATGACTGTGCTTAAATGCTGAGTAGTCTTTTTCAATCTCATTACTGTCTAAAGCACTGACAATTCCTTCTCCAGACTTATAAAGCACTTGGGACCCAGCTAATATGAAAAATTCTATATAAATTTAGTAATTATTCATTATCTCACTGCCATCTGTATATCCTGTTGTCTGTCTAGGTAGCTAGATCTGTCTTCATTTAACACTCAATTTATGGATATGCATAAAGAAACAAATAAGTATTTACTGCATAGACAGCAACCAATACATTTACGTAGTGCTGAGGTTGGCAACCTGTAATAAACTCTGTTAATCCAATTTAGACTGAAAAAGTCAATTAAAGAGTCACCTTGTACATGTCACTTGTTAAACTGGAGAGTAACATAATAAAACATTTACACAATGGGAAGTAGCAGAGCTATTTTACTTCTTATAAAGAAGCCTTCTCCTTGCTAAGAGCGGAACAGAGGTAAATAGATAAACATATATTCATGTGAATAACAGTTGTGCTGAGACCCCACTAGTTACGTAAACCATAAGCAATCCCCCTCTGCTGAAAGAATGACTGTTCCCCAAGGAACAGGGGCTGACCTCTTCATACTAATGTTTAGCATGAAAATGTGCCACGCTGCACATGAGTATTGATATGGACGTGCAGAGCCCTGACCTAGATTGATTGCAATCAGAATCCACTTGACAGCAATTAATTTTCTGAATTAACTATCTCTCCCGCCATTCTCCAGGGCCTGTGCCCCTACAGATGAGGATCCAATCGATATTTGCAATTTGTTTGTTTGGATCTGCTTTGTGATGCTGCAGCATCAATCATTCTGTCACTCTTCCGTCACACAAGCCTTTCCCCCTACTGAACACAAGCTGGTCAGATGACTAGGAGCCCCTCCCCCGCCACTTGCAATATGCTTCTTTGCAGCAGGGCTTGGGGGAGGGAGGTACTTATGATGCATTACCTACAGCTACTGCCTTGATGGAATTCAAATGAAACTAAAATACAAAAGATAACTCGCTTTGTTTTGCTACTTGACCTGCACTGTGCCTACAATATAGACAACTGACACAATCAGTCTGCACTGTGCAGGTCAGACTCAGTTTCACTGCTTACTAAACATTTATAACTTCAGAGATAACCATAATGTGTTGAACCATTAGTAGCTGCACTGTGGGAGTTTAAATGGAATGGTACTTCTGAATAATATAGAGCATGTTATGGAAAAGAAGCATAGCTCACAACTCTTCCTGGTTTTGCAGAATATACCTGATTTTGCTTCATATTTCTGCTTGGAATGCTCCCTCGTAAAATTCTTGTTTTTTTTTTTGAAACAGCACAGAGGATCATAGTAAATCAAAACAAACAGATTTTAGAGTTTAATGCTTCTTATTCATCATGAAATGCATGTTGATGAAAACCTGTGATTCTATTAACTTTCTAAGCGAATTAAAGTAATATTTAGAACTTGTTCCTGATTTTGGGCCTTTATCCGTGTTTCTTCAGTGAAAGCCGAAAGAAGAAGAAGATACATGTTTCTTCAGTAAAGCGGTAGAGAGGTAACTACAGAAAGTTGCATAGTGTAAGATGAAGTAAAATTATACATCTCTCTGTAGCCAGCTCTGTCGGCATAGTAGGATAAATCCCTTACTGTGACCCAGCCAGGTGACCCGAGTTCAATTAGCACCTCATATGCTGGTGTGGGAAAGGGAAGAAAGAAACAGTTCTGCTGGCTCATCTCTCCTCTAGAAGAGGTTGTGGAAGCTCGTGCCGAGGTTGCACATTCCTGGAACAGACTAGATACCCCACAGGAATGCTTGCATCAAGGACGGGGAGCAGGGCTACCCTGAGGGGTTATAGCTCCCATGAAAGAGTAAGTGCCATGCCGTTGCAGCATCACATATAAGCCTGTCTATGATTCAGTAAGGCTTACAGAGATGTAGAAGGTTTAATATGGAACATCTCCACATAGTTGTAAGCCTTTCTGATTCAGAGAGTGCACTACTGCTATAGTTTTCACCTATTGGTGCCAATGGTGCAGAGAGTGGTCTTAATGATGAAGCTCTGCAGGTGAGTGTCTAAAGCTAAGTAGAAATGTAGAAATGTGCTCAACCCCAGAAATATTTGAGTCTCTGGATAAACTCATCCAAGTAATTTAGAGAAATATGTGTGTGTGTGTGTGTGTGTGTGTGTGTGTGTGTGTGTGTGTGTGTGTGTGTGTGTGTGTGTGCCTGTGAGTGAGATGGCATAAATCTAATTTCACTATGGTTGACCTATACATTGATGATCCACTTTTGTCAACATATGCAAAAGGTTGGCAGTGTGTCAGTTTTAATCATTTAAACATTTCCATGGGCAGACTTCATATCTATATATATATATATATATATATATATATATATATATATATATATATATATATCTGAACAGTAAATCTTTTTCTCTTTTTCTCACCTTTTGCTGGACAAGCAAAGGACATTTGGCTGAATTTTCAGATATCTGGTATACTGAGGGGGCTCATCTTTGACCAGTCAATCTAGATGTAACTTATGTGAGATGCAAGCGAACAAAAAAAAAATCAATGTCCCTGAGAAATGAATAAACCATGGAACTTGATGAATGATATCTGCACTTATGCAAAGAGATCAGAGAAATGCTGTCTCAGTTACAATACTATACAACAGACATCTGGAAGCAAGACTGGACACAAAAGAAAAATGTTGGGACAGTCCATTGTGTAGTGATCCAGATGTTAATATCCTTGGTAATGAAGGAGCTGGCAAGGGGAATTAAAAATGAGTTGCCACCCACTGCCTCATCCATCTTGTAAGGAAAAATATGGACAGAGGAGAAACTGGGGAGTAATGAAACATTACACAGAGTCATGACATGAATCTGAACAGCTCTAGCATTTCCTGTTAGTAGAGATAGGGACTGGTACAGGCCTAGTAATACATATGCATCACTGGGCATTATTTTGTCCCCAGTTTGGGCATGCATGCCAGGTCTTCAGGGGTGTTTTGGGTCAATATCAGAAATCCTGATTGTATTGCTGCAGGTGGAAGTATATGAGGCTTCCATGTAGTTCCTTGTCATGGGGACAATTAATGTCTGACCCTTAAATGTGAACAGTGCCAGACTGAGGTGGGGACAATCTAGACCTTCAGGCTGCTTGGATGAAAGCATCCCTGGTTGTAAGATGGAAGACAAAAATACTAAACTTCGTTCTCGGCTGTGTTATGGATGGCTTTTTTACTCATCCCTTTCCCCATCACATATCAGTGTGAGGCTATGGCAATGGAGGAACAAGTGGGCTGAAGACATTGTAGGAAGAAGGCTAACAGTCATGAAGGGGAAAAGCATATAAAAAGAGAGCAGATGTGGTCTGTTATTGTCCTTGAGCAAAACAATATAGTACAGAGGCATCAAAATAGATGTGAGTCTGTCTGCTTAGCTTCACAGATAGGCAAAAAAAAATCAAAATCCCATGAATGCTGTAGACGTAGAAGTGAGTGGGTTACATGTAATGTGGACTAGTGGAAGAAATATAATGTAAAATTATCCAGTCAATTGATATGACTGGACAAATTAGGAAACAAACATAGGAATTATGTTATAAACAACCTATATAGGTATCAGTGAAATTATTGACATCATGTCACAAAGTATGTAAAGAATAAAGAATATAAACATTCTGAGGGTAGAGGTCAAAGTATGCTCTGAACTGGAAAGATTTAGGGGTGTATTACAAGAACAGGAGGACAGGAGTATGCATCAAGATATTTGTTAGCAGAAGAATGTCAATGGAGGATTACTCAAAGCAGCAAATAAATATTATAATTATACTCTGCTCCTGATTAAAATATCACTTATCTCTGGGTCTTGCATAGCAGTGTGGACTTATAAGCCAGTGTTGTATATGCATTGTGTGTCTTTGCGTATGCATGAACATACATGAGTTGGAATGCAGATACATGTGTACATGATACTGTGAGCATTCAGTTCCCCCCGTGGATATTACAAGGTCTTCATGCAGTTTATTATCACTCTATGTTTATTAGTGTATGGTAATGTTCCTCTGTAGGCCTCTTTGGATTCACTCCTCAGATTACCATATCCATACATTAAATTACACACTAGTAACCACAACATAAAATCATCTGTTGAAATCATCAGCAGCTACTACTTTTTTGTCAAAAGTAATACATTGGAAATACAGTGGGCATAATGGTTTAGGTGTTGACTTCAGAGACAGAAGGTTCAAAGTTTGATTCTCACCTTTCAAAGGGAAATTGGCTAAGCTTAAAATGTCTCAAAAGGGCAGCTAACCTAGTACTTATCTATGAACCCATGTCAGTGCAGTAATGTATTTATTTTTTTTATTTTCATTTTGTTGACTAGGTTGGCCATACTCAGTCACAGCTTATTTTCAGATGAGACCCGGGGTACCGAAAACAGAAACATAAGTCAACAATATACAATGAATGTATTATACAAATGGATAGAACTTACAAAAACAAAATATGAATACAGATACTAGATACAGTTAAATAAGAACTGGAGCTGCAAATGCTAGATTAATGGGTATTAAAGAAGACAAGCAAGGATGTGTTAATATACAGACTGGAAAGGATACAGACATGTACTGAAGTAAAGCTGTGTCTGTATAAGGAGAGATATTTATAAAGGTGAGTCATATATCTCCATTTTATAATGCCAGAAGAGGGAACAGAACTGTGGATGGAATATATAAAGACTGTGCAGGGTACAGTTAGCATACAGAAATAAAAGGTGAAACTGTATAAACAGGGATGTGATTAACTGTGAATGGCACATAATGTTTGATTAGAGTATATTATATTAGAGTATATGGGTGAATGCAGACTGTAGAGAAATTTATTAAGCAGAAAACTGTTAAAAATGTTTTGTACAGTTGTGAAACATGTACATGTACAATGGACATTGAAATAGGTTTGGTAAGGAGAGGTAATATTTGAAGTGTCAAAATGTTAACAATAGAAATAGAAGTTGTTACTAGAGAGAGTGATTTGTTGTTTCAGAGACACAAGGAAAACAGAAGAGTTTTAACAATGGGAAAAGAGGTCATTAACAGAACGTGTAGTAAGTCTGGCAAAGATAGGCAATATCTGAAGTATAGGAATGATATGAGAAGGGAAAGGACTGATTAATGGAGTAATAAGCCTGGTAAGGGAGGCAATGTTTGAAGTGTTAGAATTATAAAGATACAAGTACCTGACTGAGTAATACATAGAGTAAGGAGAGGTAAGGTGACATAATGGCAAGATATCTGGTTAGAATGTATGGGAAAGTATTTATGAAGCAAGATTTTTTAAAGTGTTGCTTAGTTAAGTATTAACTTGTATATTTTTCTCAGCTTGTGTACACCAGAACTGCAAAGCATAAAATGTTGTGATGTAATATATATGGACACTATGATGGACAATAGCTTATATGATGTACATGCATTTGGATGACACATATTGGTAATTTGTGCTCACCTTTGGTGATATGCTCTGTATGCAAATATTGAGGGCATCACTGTATGCAGCTGTTAAAGATGAACATGCATTTTAGCACATATGAAATGTGGCTGATGGTAAAATGTTTGTCTCTTCAACATGTGTATATATGCTACAGAGCTGATAAGATGCATATATGCTCTCTGTGCAAATACTGAGATGTCTATGAATGTGTGAGTTATGAAAATTATGTTTGTCTGAATGCTTCTGTTTGTATATATCCTTATCTCAGAACTTCTATAATACCTCATATACTTTGAATCATGCTACTCCAAGCATCAACACCCTCCCTCCTAACTGCACACAACAATTTTCCCAGCCAGAATTCAATCTCTCTCCTGAAATTAAAAACCTGCTCAAACTCAGCTGATAGATTCCCTGCTAATTTTCTTAAAATTGCTGCTGACATAGTGGCCTACCCCATTTGCATTCTGATTAATAGATCTATCCAAGAATCCCATGTCCCTGGTCTTTGGAAAAAAGCAATCATCCTTCCTCTTCACAAAGGTGGTCCATCAACCAATATCTCTAATTCTGACCCATTGCTACACTTTCCCCATCTCTAAAATCCTAGAAACATGTGTGCAAAAACAACTCTTAGGCTACCCTCTAAAAAACAAAATTCTCTCCCCAGCACAGCAGATCCACATCTCTAATATCCTTCTTATACATGGTCAACAAAGCCCAAGACTCAGGACATATTGTATCTGCCCTTTTCTTAGACCTATCAAAAGCATTTAATACCGTATCTCATTCTATCCTCCTCTCTCAGCTCTCAAGCATAGGACTATCTTCCCAGTCACTTAATTGGTTCAAAAGCTCTCTCTCCAACAGAGAACATGCTGTTAAATGGCAAAATGACATTTTCCCTTACCTTCACAACCCTGCAGATGTATCCCAAGGTTCAATTTTAGGCCCTCTACTGTTAAACATTTTTATCAATTATCCTGCTGGGCTTCCTAGTCCAGTATGCAGATGACTCCACTATAGTCTGCTCTGTACCCAATACAAAATTATTGACAAAATACTCAAGCAGCATTTTCTACTGTGGAGACTTGGCTTGACAGTAATCACAATAATCACCTTTCTTTAAATCCCCCCAAAACTAAATAAAGCTGACCTTGATGTATTTTCTCTTAATTCTATGAAAACTGAGCTAGTGACCCACATTAAATTGTTAGGAGAAATAATTGATAAAAACCTCAAATTCGATCTTCCCATTCAAAATAATATCATTAAGACCCATAAAAATCTAGGGTTGCACTTCAGACATAATAACTTCCTCTCCCTCCCTGCTAAATAAATATTACCACAATCCTACCTATAACCCTCTCTAACCTATGGTGCTCCTTTACTAATCAAGTTGCAATCTTCCTTGAAATCAAAACTAGAAACATGCCATTCTATCACCACTATATTGCCCTAGAAAAGTTACAATGGCGTGATACTCCCCCTCTACCTATTATTCCTCCAGCTCACAATGACTCATAAACGTATTTATAAACCACAAGACTGCCCTGCGCTTAACTAGCTACTCACCCTTTATAACCCCATTAGGTCTCTGAGATCTGAACAACAACAGCTTCTTCAAGTCCATAAACCTGAGTTACCTGCAGGCCAGTTATTATACTCTTGGAACATTACCAAAAACTGAATAACCTACCTTCCTTTATCCGCTTACAGCAAAGTCCTTACAACTTCAGAACTGCTCTGCACAATCATATCCACTCCAGCTGGATGTGTAACTATGCAATTCCTTCTGTGCCATTACTTAATCTACTAAATGAACCCAAATCTGTTTATATTCCAGCTCCTGCTCCAATATTTTGTTTTCTTGATAATTCCTAATGAACTTTATCTACCTAATTCTACCTCTTCCTTTCTCTTAACTCCCTAGCCCTTTTCTTTCTCTCCCTTCTACTTTTCTTCTGCTTCATTCTTCTTCTTTCTTCTCTTCTATCTCTTTCTCTTTTTTACTGTCCATCCCACTTACTGTTCCCTCTCCTGCCTATCTTCTTTTTTCCCTCTTTTTCTTTGTTCCACGCTTCTCTACTATGTATTACAAAGTTCTCTTATGCCCTCCTCTCCATGTTCTACACACACATATATATATATATATATATGTGTGTGTGTGTGTGTGTGTGTGTGTGTGTGTGTGTGTGTGTGTGTGTGTATGTATATATATATATATATGTGTGTGTGTGTGTGTGTGTGTGTGTGTGTGTGTGTGTGTGTGTGTGTGTGTATGTATGTATATACATATATATGTGTGTGTGTGTGTGTGTGTGTGTGTGTGTGTGTGTGTGTGTGTGTGTGTATGTATGTATATATATATATATGTGTGTGTGTGTGTGTGTGTGTGTGTGTGTGTGTGTGTGTGTGTGTGTGTGTGTGTATGTATATATATATATATGTGTGTGTGTGTGTGTGTGTGTGTGTGTGTGTGTGTGTGTGTGTGTGTGTGTGTGTGCGTGTGTGTGTGTGTGTGTGTGTGCCTGTGTGCACATGTGCATGTTTGTGCGCGCGCTTGCGTGTGTGTGTGTGTGTGTGTGTGTGTGTGTGTGTGTGTGTGTGTGTGTGTGTTTATTGCTTATCCTAAGTAATGCCTTGCATCATATGCATTCTTTGGTGCTTTAATCTGTATAATATTTAACCATTCTGTCTTGCTTGTATTGTGTCATGATATTATTGTCTGTACTTTGACCATGTTTAACTTTGCTGTTAGTTTAATGTCTTATCACATTTATCTATTTTGTATAATTTTCTTGTAAATTTCTTTTGTATTTTTGTCCTCTTGTAGTATGATTTTTCCTTGAAACTTCTTTTTTGGCAACTTTCATGTAAGCCTGATTATATCCTGGAGCTTTTCTCCCTGGGCCTCCACCGAAAATGGGCTTACCCTGGCCCAGTGGACTTTCTCTGTAATTAAATGCCCATAAATAAATAAATAAATACAAATAAATAAATGTAGCATATATGTATATGCTTGTATGAGCATATGATGTATTTATGTTTCATGTACTTATGCCTATCAATATGCAAGTTAACTATATTAAGTCTTGATGCCAGACTGATATATATATATATATATATATATATATATATATATATATATATATATAAAAGGGTATCTCTTTGAGCTGTTTAAGACAAAAGATATACAAACCTGTGCAAGGAGAATAAAAATGAAAAAAAAAAAAAAAAGCTGCAGATTGAGCTAAAGCAAATTAAAGTGAGGCTGCTTAGAGAGGAACTGGGACACTGGCATTTTAAATCCAGTACATCGTGGATTTAGGTCAGGTTTTCATATTTTATGAAGACTGCAAATCCAGGGCTGATTTACAGTGAAAACACATTCAATTAAACAAAGAAAATTATTAAACCTCAACAGAGCCTAGTTTTACAAGTGCCATTTAATATTGAGCAATTAGGTCAGCTGTATTCGAGCTGACCTGCTGGGAGAGTAAGCATCGGCCTGTGCTGAATCTGCAAACTGCTCACATCTGCTGCTTCTCTGTTGTACTGAATGACTCAAAAAATGCTTTCTCATATCTTCCAAGTGGAAAAATCATTTTTTAAAACACTATGTAAAAAAATGTATACAAGAAGAGGAAAGCAGTTCATTAGCAGTGTTATCATAACTTTCTTCACAATTGTTTATTTTATTTTGTTTTTCTGCACTGGTATGAAGAGACTAGAAAGCTTTAAAAGTTCACATTTGAAAAGGGGAAGTCTCATATTGCAAACTTGGTGCAAAATCTGCGAACATATTAGCAGTCTGTCTGAGTGCATATTCTGCATTCAGCAGGGCACTTAAGTGTCGCTCCATTTCTTATCTGCTGCTCAAATAAACTGTCACCTTGTACTAATGCTTCTGTTACTATTCTGCTGAGGCAGATTTCTGCTGGAGAAGAGCAGATCATGCATCTTTTTTCAGATTCTCATTACGTTGTTTTATCTGGTCTGCCTGTAGCCTGCTGAAGATGTCACACATACAAAATGTATGATGCTTGTCTTGTTCTTTTCAGGCAGTGTATCTTCAGTCAGAGCATATATTTTTCCAGAAAGATCTCACAGCTACAATGAGGCATGCTTCACGGCAAGAAATTAATTTTTGCTCCCACTATAAATTTATTTATTTTATTTTGAAGTTGTTAACCAGGGCAGAAGACTGATCCCATGAAACCTATTTCAGTCTTAGCCCGGGATAAGTACAAAAAGATAAATGATATCATAAACAGAGTGAATGACAGAATGCAGTATATACATATATTATATACTAAGTAAATATCCTAGCTAACTTGAGGGTATAAAGACAATATATAAATAACATTATATAAAGAGTGACTGACAAAGCACAATATATATGTGCATTACATACAGAGTTGGCATGATTAAAAATCACGATCAAAAGTAGAGTCAGAGCAAGGAATTTAGAAGGAGGAAAGGTATGAAGACCTTAACTTATATGATGAGAGAGACAGCTGTTCCATTTTCCTAGAATCTTGAAATGCTTTTTTATTTCTAATTGGAGATAAATGATCTTTAAGAAAAGAAGGGAGACACAGTTTGGGACCAAGGACTGAGAAAGCATAGTCTGTGCAATGAAACTTAGTTAGAGGTGGGGGAGGCATGAGTGGCTAAGATGTCTAAGGTTGCATGTTGGTGCTTCATTGAATAGTCTGGAGGCTAGTGTGGAAAGGTTTATTTTATTTTAAATTGTTTATTAGCAAAAGCAACTTTTGGTTTGATGAGCCATGTGTATGAATGGATAGTCTACATACACAGACACATACACATATATACACGCTTATCTATCTATCTATCTATATACATATACACACACACACACACACACACACACACACACATACATATATATATATATATATATATATATATATATATATATATATATATATATATGAAACTTGAACTTCATATGGCTAAGACCATATGTTCAACTTTCCGAGAACTCGTTTGTATGGAGATCATGGTACAGTGTGGATGGGGGAATTTACACTTTTTCCCACCTATAGTGCAATATTAGAGTTGGTATATATAATTTGCAGGGGTTGTGGGGTGCAGGGGCCTTGCCCCTGCCAAAACATACATTTTTAGTTTTTTGTTTTGATCGAGTTTTTGGAAAGTTGAGCATATGATCTCGATCATATGAAGTTTGAGTTTCCAAAAACTCAATAATCTGACATAAATCTACATATATATATATATATATATGTATGACATGTCATGTAATGTCTTCTGTTTACTTCCCACTTATTGACTAAGCCATACAGTCTACTCAACCCACAGTTTAGTCCCTCCCCACTACACAGAGCCACCACAACCAAGTATACTTTATGCTAATCACATGCAGCCATGAATTCCTTCCATTTTTTAATTTTATTTACTTATTTTTCTGATGGCACAAACTTTGTAGGAAGCCTATACTATCCAACTGCTAACTCCACTGTGAAAGTTTTTTTCTGACCCTGCCCTGAGCAATTCGGCCTTTGATTTCATTTTTGCATCCAGAACATCTCTTCTTGTAAATGATCCTGTTCTCTAGGATTCTGTTTGTTCTACTGAGATATTAAAAAAATGTTTGTCATGTTCTTAATCCTTCTTTTCAAGAAGGATCTGTATCCTACTTTTCTTGAAGGATAGGCAATTTGTCAGGTAGATTAGTGTTTTTTAATGAGTCCAAGCTTTGATTCCCTCAGCCTCTGTTTGACTACTGTGTGGTCCTGAGCAAATCAGTTAATTAGACAGTACTGGACCACATGTGTATTAGAACCTTTATGTACATACATACATAGAAATAGATAGATACATATATATATATATATATATATATATATATATATATATATATATATATATAGATAGATATCTGTATACATACATATATGTGCACATTCCACCTTTCAATGCCTCTCGCTTTATATATAGATAGCTAGATATATAGATATAGATATATTGATAGATATAAATAGATATGTTGTTGTTGTTCTTTTCGGCTTTTCCCGGTTAGGGGTCACCACAGCAGAACTCCGGTCCGCTAATGACTGGCAGTAGATTTTTATGGTGCCAAGTTGCCAGCCCGACGACCAACCATCAACAAAGGCACACCCATTCATGCATGTCTTTTGAACGCCACTTGACCGCGGGGAGGACATGCAGACTCCACACAGAAGGCACTCCAGCCGAGAATCGAACAGGAGAACCTCTTGCTGTGAGGCAACAACACTACCGCTGCACCACTGCGGCTTAGATATAAATAGATATGTGTGTTTACATATTATGGTTTTTAATGAGTATCCATCCTTTTCCTAACAATTATGTTAAATATCGGTATCAATATCCTGTCTGTGGAGTTGTAATCTTGTAACTCTCAGACTGCATAAAGACCTTTAGATGGATAAATTGCTAATTATCTACACAGTACAGTAGTCACTGTTTTCTATCATTTATGTCTCTTCATATGCATTCTTATAGCCTCAAATTGATTTTCCTACTTTTTTGTACATCTTCCTTTGTTTTATGTCACCTAATATTGATGCTTTAATTCCTCGCTCATTTTTGCTGCCACTAGTATTTCTCAACAATAGTATTATTCCCAGATTTTTTTTTTAATTTAATTTATTTTGCTTATATTTCCAGTGATTATGTAAATTGTATGTCAGATCCTTCACCTATGACATGATTTTCAACCTGTTAACTTCATGTTTCAGGAAAAATTATTGAGGTTATGAACGTATTGCAGTTAAACACCTGAGTAGCATGGGAATTTGTAAGTATTTGTTTGTTTTTAGAGCTAGGCAGAACATGTTAGACAATATTGATTAGGATGCTTGACTTAAAGTGAAGGACAGACGATGGTATCAGTCGTCATATACCTGTCTAACAGTTACTGCAGGGGATTAAGTCTGAGCCATTAACAAGCTCTTTTCCATAGTAAGTAATTCAATTCTTTTCACTTGCATTTGCCTACTGTATGACTCTAAGCATGTCACTTAAACAGACAGTGCTCCCAGAATGCTCCTGAAAAGGGACACTTGTGTTGTATCCAGTGGGCTTATATGGTCAATAAATTAAATAAATGAAAAATATGTTTCAATCTATTATTAATATTTAACAGCTTGGCCTGTTACATGATCTTTGTTCGTTCACAGGCATTTGTCTTATACACAGTTATTTACTGATTAGTGTTCCAGCTGGGATCTACACTATTAACCAGAAAATGACATTTTTTTCCTGACATTTGCATGTGAGAGTCATGTTGTTATCAGTGTGCCCAAATAGTGTTCACTGTCAGTCTAGAGTCAAAGTACATCTAGCTGAAACTGAAGCCTCATCCACTACTGTCAGAGAATCAGGGTACACAGAGGTGATTTATGTCACTAGCAGGTGAGTCAATGGTCTGCCATTAATATGTAGCTCATATCTGGAGCAGCCAGCGATGAAGAGAGCAAAGAGTTTGGAAGCATCCTGGATGACACCATAGAGATGGAAACCTAGGAGGCCACCACAGTCTGGAATGCCATTCTTCTTTACAACAGTTATTGGATAATATTCCCATTATCCTGTAATCTGAGTGTATTAAATGATTTGTTAAAATGGCAGAGATGCATTATACTGCTGCTATCTTTATATATATATATATATATATATATATATATATATATATATATATATATATATATATATATATATAAAATGGTGCATAACTTTTTTGGCCTCTACCACACAAATACCTCAGTATAAATGTAACATACAAGGTAGATTTTGTAGTTATGGTCATCATGATTAATTTGGCCACTTAGCAGGATACCCTCAGGTACTATGTACTTTCTGGTCATAAAGAAAATTAAGCAGTATATAATACACGATGACTAATGAAATACAGTGAGCATATCATGTTGGTCCTCAAAATACATTAATTAGTAACACATTAGGGTATCCATTCTATATTCAACCAATGCAAGCAGTAGCCAATGAATGATTTCACTGAGTCACTTCACATCAGCCAGTAGATAATCTTTATGCAGCCACTGCAGAGGTAGATTAGCCAATGGGTAACCAGTATTCAACCACTGCAGAAGCAGAGGAGAAAAAGGGTAATCCGCATTCGTGTAGTGTCAGGAGAATATCACAAAGATGAATCAAGCTTCACTGCAGGAGCAAAGCTAAATAGAACATAGGAGCTCCGCCTCTTAGATATGAATAAGTCAGTCAGCTTTTTCCCAAATAAGCCAGTGAAGAGCTTAATCTAGAAGGCATTTTGTAAAAGAGTTGCACAGTGGCAATACTGAAAATACCAGTAATATATTTACATCTTTAGGCATGTGTATATTTATATACACATGTGTGTGTGCCTGCACACTTATGTGTACACACCCACGCATAGACACACACATACGTGTATAAACATATGCACTTATATGAAAAAAGCAGAAAGTCCTAATTTTAAGTGTTGCATAAGACATGAGTGCACAGACTCTCAGCCAGAGCACTTGACAGCCCCTGATAGTGATGCCTGTAGTACCTGTAGCTGCTCAGCTCCTAACATAGTTTATTAGAGCTAGATATGTCTGATCTGCACAGACTGGGGTTGAACTCAATGCATTTTATGCAGACCAGACTTCCTCAATCTTAAAAAGGTGAGTGAGCAACACAGAAAGCTGTAACACTGTGTTACAGTTTGGCAAATGTATTCCAATAAGTGCCACCTAACAGAAAAGCAACAGTCCTCCAGTAATTTAACTTTCAAAATAATGAGCTTTGTGTTCTTTAATTCATTTCTTGTCAGCAGAGAGAAGTTTGCTTGCTGGTGAAGCTTGTGTTATAAGTGGATCAATGCTGTCTTTTTTTCAGGACGCCATTAACAATCTGCTTGACAGCTGGGAATATCAGTGTATAACTTTTGTTCAGTGTACTATAAATTCATTTGTAGATCCTGTCAAAGTTGCTAGTTTAATGACCAGCTTGTCTGCATGTATTTATGAACTTATAGTATATAAATGAATGTCATGCAAGAAGCAGTCACAGCTGAGACCTTCTGACTATCATTTCTCCTCTATGACTGCATGTGAATATGCATGCCTATCCAGCTATCAACAATATATGGTATGGCAATATTGTTTATTCTTTTACAGGAACTAAACAAATGTGAAATGTAAGTATATAATTCCCCAGGACGTTACTGTAGAATGTTAAAATATTTATTCTAGCTGGTTTAAAAAGCTGTTTTTACAAATATGCTGTAGTTATTTTATTAACACTGGTTCAGATTTCACAGGTGTAAGTAGACACTGAATACTCGGGAACAAAATATTTTCAGAAAAATATAAAATTATATGAAGAAATTCAAAATACAACAGAGTTGTGAACCTGACATCTTCTTCTACAGTGCTCCAAACAATAGCCATGAGCAGCAGAAGAGAGTTACTGTGGAAAATAAATGGATGTTAAGTGACAAATAGCAGATAATTGAAGATGGAGATACAATATTGTGCTATGCCTTCTGAGTAAGGATGCAGGATTCTAAGAGATGAGGAAAGGGAGATCAAAGTTACAACTGGGCCATTTAATTTACTTTTCAAGCATCATAAAAGGAATATAGACTGTTTTTCAGCATCATGGGAAGTAGGCAGGATCTGAGCTAATTATCAACAAACAAGTAAAAGTCTGGGTAACAAGTGAATAGCAGAAAATGATTGTTTTCAGGAGAAATTATATGGGATGGAGTTTGTAGTAGAACAGACGTGTAACTGCATTGTGGAATCATTTTGCTTTACGTCGTTGGGAGACTAGCTGTTTAACAAGAATTATGGACTTGTCCTGGTATAGACATTTTGGCCTTAATTATACCAGCATGTAAGCCTGAGTGCTGGAGAGGTCAGCCAAGGACATAGATCTGAGAGGCAAAGCATCTGCTGTTTTGTCTTGGGGGGGATTCCAGTTTCAGGTGCTATTGCAAGGTTGATCCCAACTGATATGTGATTCAGAAGGTTTGTCATACTATTACAGACCTAAATCCAAATATGTGTTGTCTCATATGCATTGAAAAATGCATGGTGCAGAACTACTATCAGATGTAATGGAATTCCCCCAGTGGCTGTTCGTCATAAATTATAATTTCCTTTCTACTGCTGACTGTATCATTAAGGCTCTCCTAATAAGGTTTGTGATTATGGTGGGGTGGTATAAGGACTTTAGAAGAGCACCAAAAGTAATGATCTGGATTAAATGCAAGAATAAAGATGTACGTGTAAAAAATAGGAGAATGTTGTGCCAAGGGGGACATTTGCCTGTACTAATAGTGATCCAAATGTGGAAGATGACATCGCAATCTGTTGGTCAGATTAGGAGAGTAAATCAAGTAATCAGGAATATGCTGTCCTTCTTTGTGGTAAAGTTGACGAATAAAGCAATGAGATATTTATGAAAGATTATCCTGTATTTGGGGTCTGAAGTGTAGTCATTTTACTTTATTCAGCTAATTATCGGATTGAGCAAGTGTGGAAATCGGTAAACTGCTATCGTCTGACTGTATGCCTAGATAGGGATCACCAACTAGCAGGTTTCACAGTCTGTATAACACCTGGTCCAGCACCCCTGTGCTTTACTGAAGTATTAATAGACATTTATTTGTAGAGATTCACCTACTGGTGAGGTGTACTGAGAAAGATATGGGAATAAAGGTAGTGAAGATAGATGACAATGATTTCAGTCTCACAGGGCTGATTTCAGTGAGACCTGAGGTTAACATATGATACAAGCAGAAAGACAAACTTAGCTGGTATATTTTTTTCAGTGACCAAACAAAATAAAGTGTAGTGTGAGTAAGCTGATGCTACAGTCTGGGCTGTTTGTTCGCGTAATATGGACACCAAAAAAAATCAATGTCAGATTGACAAATTCAGAGCATAAAGATATTGCTTTTTCTCTAAATGCAACATACACACATAGTTACATCAGTGGAAAGTGATCATTTGTACAGCCTTTTCTTGTCTCTGCATGCCTTATACCTGCTTAAACAAACTGTCTGTTCTGTTTTGTATTTTGTCTAAATCTTGGCTAAAAAGCATCCAATGGACTTGCCCACCCATTTATCAAATATGAAACTAACTAACAAACACTAAGTGACAAACTAAATATTGATAGCAGGCTGACTAGAGGACATCTCAGATGGGAAAGAATAACACTTTCAGCTGCACAACTTCTGCCCCCCCCCCTTTGTTTTGCAGCATGTCAAGGTGTTATGGGGGGTTTAATATAGCACTCTATGCCCACGAGGCTTCCAAGCATGGAGGCTGATACTGAAATCAAATGCATGCTGTTGTGACACATCTCTTGGTCTAGCAAGCATGGGGGCTGATATTGAAATCAAATACACACTGTTGTGACATACCACCTCATCTGTCAAGCATGGGGGCTGATACTGAAATCAAACTACATGTTATTGTGACATACCACCTCATCTAGCAAATTTTTTGATAGATGCAACTTGCTATGGTTGAGTCACACATATAAATAAATACCAGAAAGTAAAACAGTAATCAAGATTCCTGATATTTCAGAAAGTATACAATGTGTTATCTTTTCACATTTTGATGAACTGGCCATATGGACACTAAGATGGTAAAATACACACTAAAGCAGGTTTATTTCAAGCACATTTTTATACATGTGCTATTTCTCAATATCTAGGTTTACAAAAACTCTAAACTGCTGAGAAGTTAGCACAAGCATAACGTTTTCCAGCATAACGTAGATACCTGGGGTTCCTACTGAACTGTTGACAGCTTAGGCTGTTGAATGCTTAATCATTGACACCTAAGCATCGAAAACTTACAATAGCGAATGGCCACATCATCAAATTCTTTCCTCGGGAAAGAATTTGCGTGGCTGTTATCGGGGATTTGCTCGTTCCCCAATGTAGAGTGATATCAGAGTTGGTGTATTTAGTTGGGGAGGAGTATGGGGGCTGCAGCCTCCCAGATCAGGGGGTGTGGGGGGCAAAGCCCCCCACTATGTTTGGGTGTGTTTCTTTATTTTGTTTACAGATGGCCACCCAAATTATTTTCCGAGGAAATAATTCAATGATGTGGCCGTTTGATATGTTAGCTTTCGATGCTTAGGTGTCGATGTTTTAGGATTTGACAACCTAAACTGTTGATGTTATGATATAAATGCAATATCTGTACTATATATGACTTACACATTCTGTACCAAACTCAGAGGTAGTAAATTTAGTTGGTGCAGTATGGGGACTTCTTCTTCCCCATCCAGGGACTCCTTCCTCCCATCCATTCATTTCAGTGTGTGCTTGACAGCGTTCAAAAAAGGTCATACTACTTGTATTTCTTGGACACCTGGATTTTCAGTAGATCATGGTATTAGAAGACTATGTAGGATTATTTTTACTGATAAAAATGCCTTTGGTGAAACAACTATGTATCAAAAGTAAATCCTTCCTTTGGTTTCTGAAAAGATTTGATGGTTTAAAATAGCACCTTGAAAATCTTAAACTTTTGCAAAAAGCTTTGATGTATAGATTCACACCTCCAGTAGGGGTGCCACATTTACAGATACCTAAGGTGGTAGTTTTTTTTTTTTCACGGAGGTATAAGAAAGCACAAATTGTGCCCAAAAATGGTTCAAAGGACTCAGTTAACTTTATTGCCAAAATAAAGCCTCATTTTTGTAGAATTTAAATTTAATTGTTCCATATGAAATTAAAGCTTTTTGAACACAGAATCATAGAAGTTTCTGCAACAGTTATACAAATAAAATATTTATTTCCCTAAAAATCACAGGAAATTGGCCATTTTTCTTGTTTTCAAATCAGACAACTACCTAAATACGCATTGTCCTGCAAAACCCGTCAGGTGGTAATTCTAAGCCACCCAAACTTGTCTATTTCAGGTCAATCCTACTCTCACCAAGGCAAGCTTATTTGTTTACATTTATATTATATTTATTAGACTTGGTAAAAATGTACAAAATGCATAACCAAACTAGAATGCCTTCCTTGAATGTATGATCATGCCTGTTTCATTCTGTTACTTAAATACTAGGTGTCCAAGCCTTAACTTAAGTTCCCAGGAACAGCAACTTCCATGGCCATGCAGTAACTTGAACTTCACACCCCTAACCTCTTAAGTCCCTTAATTCCAGTAAAGAATATCTGCTGTCACATTTCAAGTTGGCATTAAAGAAATCATGAACTCTGAGGCAGGACAGTCAAAGGTTCCACTTGCGTCTATTCAGCGTAGTTACTGTGATAGAAATACAGAATGATCATCTGTGCTGCTTTTAGTGACAAGAAATACAAGAAATACAAAATACTATATATGTGTATAAATGTGCATGTGTGTGTGTGTGTGTGTGTGTGTGTGTGTGTGTGCGTGTGTGTGTGTGTGTGTGTGTGTGTGTGTGTGTGTGTGTGTGTGTGTGTGTGTGTGTGTATGTGTGTGTGTGGGTGTGGGTGTGTGCACGTGTGTGAGTGTTAGCCCTATCCTTACCCACATAATTTGTGCTATTTCTTTCTCAACACCATGGCACATCTAGTTGCCTGGCAGTGTTGCCTACATGCAGGTCATAGCTTCATTCCTACAACTTCAACTTTTCATACTATGTGCCTCTAGCAGCATTATCTGTGTAGTGCTCTTTCGGTTTCCTTACAAATGGAGTCTGTACCAAATAGATGTACCTGCTTACCATGTAATTTCAAAATGTTGTTGCCGAATTAATTACTCAAGAAGAGGCTATTTTTATGCCTGTTACACAGGCCAGTGAGTCTGAATTGTCTTTCCACCTAGCTGTGGCTTTGTTGCTGTTTTTCAGGCTCCCTGCATAATGGATACTTATATGTTAGTCAGGTCATAAGAAGTCTGCCTGAGGGGAAGGGAAAGATCGTGACTGAAAGACAGTCACAATTGCACAAAAAAGAAAGGGGCCTTGACCTAGAGTAGGAGTGGGGGTGGGAGGGTGATTGACAACAAAAGACACGGTTAGTGTTAGCTGTCATCTGCAGCACACGTGCCCTCTGCCCTTGACATTGGGATGCCAGATGGCTTTACTAACAGAAGAGGGGCCTGCTGTTAGCACAGGCTGCTGTAAGCAGACGTCCCGAATGTCTCACCTTCTGCACACAAGCTGCCCTGATCTCATGTCATATGCAGAATATATGCACTATGCCGTAAGCACTTTGAGTTGACTAAGCAGGCCCAGCTCCTTAATCTCCACAGTAGTAAAAGGCTTTGAGAAAATGATGTTTAGTCAGACAATGTGAAAAACTTTTAGGCCACAACAACATTAAGCCAAATGTTATTAGTGAACTATTATTTATGATGGTGCACATCTTTGTGACAGGAATCTGTGCAGCCATACATTTAGATAACTTTTCTAAACCGATGGTATGAATTCAATAATGACATATTATTAAATGGTGCACCTACATTAACTTATAAATATGTTTGTTCACTAGAGATACTTTGTAAAATTGCACTGAAAATAAATGGCAAGAAATAACTGGCAGCATTTTGGAAAACAAAAGTATTAGTATGGATACTTTCTTTAGTGTTTTCAGCATTAGAGCGGATGTTTACAAGAACACTATGTTTAATGGCACTTGTTAACTCCATTTAATACACAGCAGTGTACCATGTGAAATGATGTCTTTCTTATCATTTTTGATATAAATACCAGTGTTCCTGACATCACAGCATGGCAGCTGCTGCAGACATATTACAGCATCCATGTTTAATGTGTCAAATTCAGTACCAGTGATGTCACTGCAGCTTTCATGACAGTGTAGGTACATATATTATTCTTAGGGATATAATGTATCTGTAACACCCATATGCACAATGAAGTATTTGACTTCTCACTTTACTTTTAAGAAAACCCTCACCACATATGTGTTTCTCCTTCTGGCTATTTGGCCTCCTTGGTAGGTCATTACATATCTTAGTCCTATTTCATGGTAATGTCTGTTTGAATGCTTGTAATATATTGCATGTTGGGGGGGGGGCTGAGTAATAGAGTCCTTCAGACACTGCAGATTTATAAGTATGTTTTCTCTAGTCCCTACTGTGGATGCAGCATTTCACATTAAGCCTTGACAGCCTCCATTTTCTTTCAGCAATGCAGAAAACTCCTGGGGTACATTTATAAAGAGACAATGCATCAACTCCAGAGCAGCAAGCACATTCTGTTTACCTGCCGATGCTCCAGCTACTTTTGTACTGATGTTTGCACCAGTCATCTATCTAGTACTAGCAGAGAATGAGGAGAACTTATACAGGGGAAAAACTGTCAAGTGAACATTTATACCTCACATGCCCTCCCTGCAGCAAAATTTCAGCAAAGCAAATGCAAACAGTACAACATTATATATAACGCTTTCCAGCAGCTCATTCTGTATTGCTAGATTAGCTGAAGCAACACGGATTGTAAATATTTTTCATAACAGGCTTGTCATATATTTTAAGTGTTTTTCAAGGCTATCAACACTATATTATTATACATTTAAGGAAGATAATAAAAAAGAATCGGAAAAAAAACATAATTCACTCTCATTTTCTGATTTTATGACTATAACAATATAGTTTATGATAAAGAAATTAACATAATTCACATAAATGCTAAACATCCTACTGTGAGCTACATATATTGGACAACGTTGTCTTTACCTTTGAAAAAATATAATAAACATACTTCGTGAGTTCTTGTTTTTTTTTAATTTTTCCTTTTGACAAAATAGTTAACAACATACCTATAGAGATTTATTTGCTCAAATTGTTGTTCTTTAAACATATGAACTTGACATGCCTTGTAAATAGTATATATGGTTAGTTCTGAGAGCATTAAGGTTGGTTGTTGCAGTTTTGCTATTAGCTGAGACAAACACTATTTGTATTTTGCATATTATGATGTTTGAATTGCTCTGTTTCAGTTCCTTATTATTGATTTATATTTCTTGATTATCTTCAGTTTTTGTATGGTCTTAAATGAAAATCAATAAAAAATACAAAAATTGCCTTTGTAATTTTGCTCTTGGTGCTTCTAAATACAACTGTGTTCAATGCCACTGCAAAGTTATGTTTTTATTCATTTATCATTCTTTAAGTACATAAATAGACAGGTCTATGGAACGCTTTCAGCCATTACCAGAGACAATGACTTTCCATTTTTCTGAGAAAAATACCTGTAATTCCCAAACTTCGATTGTCTGAGAACTGAAAAAAAAAACACAGGATTCTTATAGAATTTGCCATTTTAAGTCAGAGAATTAATTCACTGCAAGGTATATTTCTAATAATATTTATTAATAATAATACACTGCCTTGCCTTATTAAGTGTTCTCTTCCTAGAATATGGTTTAATGTTCAGTATATACTGATACTGAAGAAAACTATAATGAAATCATTGCAATCACTGAAAATTACATTTAAAAATCATGAATATTAATTCCAGGATTTCATCTCAAGAAAACAGAGTTTTCATTTTTTTGAAAACCAAAGCTCAGTGTTCCAGCAACTACCCAGAAAACAAGGGCAAAGTTAAATACAAAATATTGCAGTTTGAAAGCTGTAAAGCAGAGAAGCTGAGATAGGATGAATTCAGAAAATAATGAAAGGTAATGTTAAACATATATTAGGAATGTACTTGTCTGGATGATCAAAATATTTGTTCAGGACAAAGGATTTTGGTAAAGGTTTTGATTTTAAGATGAAGGGCTTTTGGTTCTCTTGTGAAGACTTGAGAATAAGATTCAACATCCAGGAGTGAACCACATAACAGGCCAAGAACAGAAGAAATCAGAAGGTTCTGGTAATTGGAGCATAGCCTTACAGAATATTGAATCTCAGATTTAAGGAAAAAATTAACAAAAAGAGTATCGTTGGATCTTATCTTGCCAATGTCTTCATTTATGGGCACTGCATCCATGTCTGGATGGAAAGTATGACTCTTTGCATGCTACACCAGGTTTCAAGCTATATCTTCTTGGAGAGTTGAAAAAGAACACCTGTAAGTCCAGAATATATAACCTGAAATTTAATACAGAAAGAGTGCAATACCATACATGTGGGCGTAAGAACAAAGAGAAATCTTTCAAGCACCAGAGAAAGTACTATCTGTCACAGAGAGGAGATATGCCTAGTGATTGTGTGTAATGGGTTAACCATAAATTGAGAATGTACCACGGATGGAAAGGCAGTCAGTAGGATGCAGGGCTGTACAAGGAAATGCATCAGTTATAAAAGAAAAAGGGCAGAAAGAGATATCATTCTAACTGCCTTGGGTGAACACTCAACTGAAGGACAGTGTCTGGGTCTGGGGGTGCTATTAGAATAATTAAAAATATAGGGTCATGATAACTGAAAAAAAAGGGCATAGAGATGATGTAGGTTCTGATCCAGGTGTTACATGATGTCAAAAACAAATTTCATTATGTCCAACATGTACTGAAGAATCCCAGACACAAAATAATAATATCAAAGCATCAGGAAAGTACCACAGGGTATCACATTTTAAGTAAAAACATATTTAGGCACATTGGCATGATTTTCATTTGAAAATGGTAATCTAAGGTAAAAAATGGCAGGCAAACGAGCTTCTGCCATAGACCACTTGCTTTGATAAAATATTAGGCACAACCCCAATGTGAGATTTCAAAAAGAAAAAAAAATAACTTGTCAGGCACTGGTGATGGTGTAGGCATTCAAACACTGATAAGTGGTAGACTGAAGAGGCCTCCAAACTGTATCTGCCGTTAATCACTTTATTTCTTGTTTCTTTATGACTGAGATGCCTGCATGAAAATATTGCTCCATGTTAGCAAAATGCTTTGAAATGCAAGTCCCATTCAGTACTTCTGTTTATGAACCCGAATGTCCACATCTGTGGAGATAGTATCTCCACAATTTTAATGATGTGTCATTAGGTCTGGCCAATTACAAGAACATTTCTGCAGCCATAATGATCTTCACAACATTGTCAACCAAAACTGATAATGCTTCATGGAGTTTACTGCAACATATCTTTATCTATGTAAATAGCACAGCTGATGAAGAAACAAAGTCTACATAAAACAATGCGCTTTCAGTAACTACATGAATTTCAAGATTCTTTTTTTATATTCCCCATGATCAATGCCCTGTCATATTTATCTATGCTTAAGCTGGCAATATTGCCTGATAATATAGTTTAGTGGTTAAAAATCAGTAGCTATTACAGTGATTGAGGAAGTAGCATCTGTATACATTCACCTGCTCCATTTTACTCACTTTCGGATCTCTTACTACTCATATAGTCACCCAGATTAGCCTTAAATAAGTCAGCACTTCTACTGTCTTTAACATAATGTGGCAGTGAACTAAAATATCCCAACAAGCTCTTCAGTACATTTATTTACTGCTTCATCTATCATGCATAAAGACTTAAACCATTCAGTCTCGACAGCATACATTTTGGTTCAAGGTTACTCAGTGTATTTTTATGGTGACTTAACATATCATAAGACTTAATGAGCAAATATTTCAGTACTACTGACCTTAAAGATGTATACACTATTCTGCCTAATGTAATGCTAAGTCATTTATTTAAATCCAGTAGATCTGGGTTGATTTCTGCAGCGTGTACTCTTTGTAACTCAGCAAGTCACGTAGCCATGCAGTACTTCCTGATAAACTCTAAGGATATGTGCCAGTGTCTACAGTCTTAAAATTGGTTACTAGGAATGAAGTGCTTAAACTTTTAAAAGACTTGAGGATAAATACACAAACGTCTTCAAGTTTTGCAACTGTAACAATGAACGACATTAATCCATCATGCTGGCACTTGAAAATAAATAACTTTCCTGTAGTTACATCATTCGTAACAGTGCAATTTGACTGCCACTAGTCTTTTGAAAATAAGTTTGTGGATAAGAGATCATATTGTTGTGGAAATATATTATAAATGTCAGGACCTGATGTAATCTTCCACAGCTGATGCCATCTGTGATTACCAGCCTAAACCACTAGAGGAGGTTAGGGCAGCAAATAGCATTTTAGAAAAGCAGTCTGTCTGAGCACTTTCAGAATGCATTCTACAATACTCTGCTGGTAACATTATTTTTAACAATACCATGAGTAGTGGCCAGGTTAAGAAAGAGGCAGCAAGAAATAAGGACAGCACAGACATGTTACAGGAGGTTTGTTATAATAATGATATTGCTTGCTTAAGCAATACCTGTGTTGCTCAGAAAATAACGCATCATTTGGAAGCACATCTGTATGCTTGAGCAAGCATTTAGAGTGAATGAGAATTTGTTATAAAAACACATACATATTCACACAGCACCCTACATGGTATATGTAGCACTTTCTTTCTATCCTCTGTATGTTAGTATGGTAACTGCCAAGGACCAAAATTAAGAAAGTTAGGTTAAGTGAACTTAGAAATTAGGGGAATGTGGTAGATGCTGATGTGGAGGTCCAAAACAACATAGACATTTGTCCCTAAGGAATGATTCGATGCACTGTGATGCTAAGGTACATGACAGATAATACATCACTAGCTGTAGTAAGGTGACAGTGATGGCACACTGCACAGGTCATAAACAAGAGCCCAGTGTATGCTTTCTGTCTAGTTCTGCAACCTGCAATTGTGGAAGGGCACTAAAAGGAGATTAGTTAAAGAAAGTGAACAAGTGCAGTGAAAGGCTGGCCCAAAAATAATAAGAGCTTAAGAGAACTCAGTTTGTATACTGCAGAAAAAATGAGTTAAGAACGTTGCACTGTAACCTCTAGTTATTTCAGAAACATAAGCAGCATGTATGATGAAAAAGGGTTACTTTAGTGAGTTATAGTTCATATATTGAGTGAGGCAGAGTAGGATGCCAGCTAAATTTTTCTTCATAGAAAAGGTGTCAGATGTAGGGAGCAGAATTTCAGGAGAGATTGTAAGGCAAACAAAATGCCCAGGTGTAAAAGTACAAGGGAGAATAATTACAGTGTTAAGAAGCGCTGGTTTAGGTGGATAGCAGAATAGGGAAAGGGATGGAAAGACCAAGTCAGGCTAAGTAAAGATTCCAGTGAAATCACAGAAGGCTGGGATAAAGCAGAGATGCTGAAAGAATCATCTGCTTTAGTCTTTAGAAAGGAAAGCAAAGGGAGGGTACCATGTTATGATGGACACAGGCTGGAGATAGAATGGAAGAGCAGTGGACAGAAAGATGGATAGAGAAGGAAGACTAAATGGAAAAGGTAATATCTGCCATTAGTTCACAAGAAGCCAATGGGCTACCTTACAGAATTCTCAGGAATATGGCCATTGTGCTGGCAGACTCTCTCAAGGACATTTTTAAATCTTTGAATATTTTAAAAGCTGACTGGTCAGTGCAAAAGAGCTTGAAGCCTACAAGTCTGAAAATGTAACACCTTTGTACAAAGGGAGTAGGCAAATTCTGGACAACTATATGCCTTTACCTTAACAGCAGTGACAGGGACATTATGGAAAAATAGTGAAGGGAAGACAGGCATTAATGTTAAAGAACAGCAACCAAAATGAGGTCATGACTAGAAGAAGAAGTTAGATCTGATCCAGTTTTATGACTGTGGTACAAGTGATCTGGGTAAGTGAATACCAGTGTACATAGTCTATTTGGACTTCAGCAAGGCCTTTGACACAGTCCAAAAGAGGAGACAGACAACAGGAAAAGTGGAGAAAATGGGGGCAGGTCCAAGACTTAGGAAGTGGATAGCTGCAAGGTTCAATAACAGAACACCAAGTATTGTGTTGAGAAGGGCAGCACTAGTAATAAGGGAAGAGATGTGGAGAGTACTATAGGGGTCAGCCTTGGGTTCAGTACTCTTCAGTGTGTTGGTCTAAGACATATCAGTGAGAAGAGAGACTAGACTTCATCTCCTTGCTGATGAAAGAAAGATAGGTACAGCAATAGAAGATGGAGAAAAGTATCTAAGGATGGATAACATAATAAATAAACATGTTTTGGCCACACAAGCCCACTGAACACACAGTTCCTTTTCAAAGATACATTGGAGCAATTTCTAGTTAAGTGAATTTCTCAAAATCACACAGTAGGGAAATGGAGGCTATGGGAATCAACCCCAGGGTCTCATTCTACAAGTGTCTAATCTTAAAGTTCTGTGCCAGTATGAAAATGGAAAAAGATGACTGAGTGGGCAGAAATGTGGCAGTTGAGCTTCAATCTAGACAAATGTAAAAGACTGCAACTGCACTACAACAATACCAGTGTAAAGCATCAGCTGGGTAGTGGAAGAGATGGCAACAGAATGAGAAAATGACTTCAGGCTCTTAGTCTCACCTAGAATGTACACCAGGAGTTGAGGGACAGGGCAGTAACAGTAGTAAATAGAATGCAGAGGAAGACAGATTGCAGAACAGACAGGTAATGCTATTGTTCCATGGACCCTGGTTAAACCACACCTCTCGACCATTCAGGATTTCACAGAATGTCCAGATTTGTGCCTCATATTCTTTATCTGTTCCTCAAAAATTTGTGTTTTTCTTACAAGTCATTGAGGATTGGAGTCACTTCATATCTTCAGAAAATGCATGCTAGTACAAAACCAGAAATTCTAGCTACTTTCTAAAATTATAAGAGCAATATTTAAATTATGTCCTGATTTTGGGCTTTTATCTCCCCATTATGTTTGTTTTTGTCCAGAATTCGTGTTACCAAGAGGTTGAGAGATATGGAATACAGTTGGTGTGTTATGTGCATTTCTGAAGTTTATACAAGGAAAGGGACATAAGGCTGCTGGAAGGAGTCCATGGAATAGCCACCAGGAAGGTACATGGGAAGGAAAGGAAAATATACGAACAGAGACTGCAGGAGCTATTCTGGATGGAGACTAAACAAAATGGTGGGAGTAGGGATGATACTGATACATGAGATCATGATAGAAAATATTAAATTCACTTAGATGGCATGACAGGCAAGCTTATGCTTTCTTCTGGCATCAAGGAAATATGTAACGTAAATGCAGTGTAAGGTGAAGCTATTGACCAACCAAGACTTAATATTTTGATATACAAAGGTAAATTGGGCAGTGTAAGTAGACCTAATCTGTAATCACATTCTAACTTTTAATGAAATTATGCTAAATCATTTTTGTGAAGTGCATTCATTTAAGTAACACAAATTCATATAACTGTAGATAGCTAATATATCTAAAATAGTGGTTCTGAATAGCTGTTCCATTGTTATTTTATAATTGCTAGGTGCACTTGCAAAAAATATACACCAACGCCTTCATAGCCCTCAACCCTAGGGCACAGTACAACAAATGTTCTAGAAACCTTCATAGTGCCTATTTTAAACAATAGTTACAAAAATAAACCAGTCAGTCTGCTTAATTTAGGAACTTGGTTTTGCTCACATGGCACTATAATAGCAGAATAAGTGGAACACTTAATAGCCTTCAGGGATGCATATAGCCGTTGCACAAATCCCTCGCAGAAGTAACAAAAAGGTAAAAGAAAATGCAGGAAAATGTTAAATATATGTTGAGTTTTATCAAAATGTTACAGTGATCTATTCTATTCTATTCTAGTGGTTTTTTTTCCTGTCTGACCAGAGGTACCAGTACAATGAAATTTAAAAAATATTCTAAAAGAAGCAAACCTGCATATAAACACATGCTCAATCTATAGCTGCAGCTTTTAAAGCGCACTGATCAGACTCAAAACAGGCGCTTCCTTCATACTTGTAAGAAGACCGACTTAAAGAAGGGATGCACAAGTTCACCATTTTTGGGAGGGAGTTTTCTCCTGCTCTTATGGTAGAAATCAAACTGAATAAATGTAGCCAGCCTATAGGATGTCCTTTATTGGAAACCCACGCTGATGGTAGTTAAGCCATATTAATACTTAAAAGCTTAAGTTAAGAAAATTGTGTTTTCCTTAAAGTTACTACTTCAAGGAAATGACAAACATTTTCTCTACAACAACAAAACAATAGAAAAATGCACCAGATCAAAAATCTGCAGGGGAGCAAAAGCTAAAAGATGGAAAAGTGCATAAAACTATATATCAAACCCATAAGGGGAGCATGTTTTATTGCATTTATAACCCTGTATTATGTGGTGCGGCTGTATAGTAAACCATTGATAGTACACATACTATTCTGAACATACTGTTCTGATTTATCATGGCTGTATATATCATCTCACTGCATACATTACAAGAATGTAACTGAATTATACTGGGTTACTGCAGAGAGTTCATCTGTTCATCATGGAACACTTATCACCACTGCTGTATTCTGCTAAATTTGTGTTTATCACATTCTTTGTTGGTTTTTGGCCTTAAAGGGTCCCCTCTCCCATGCTGGTTTGGACCTTTGAAGACATATTACAGAAATGTGCATAGGGACTTTGAAGTGAAAGTTTGCCTATAGCTAGAATGGCCAGTAGACTTTGATGGTTATATATCCATCCTGTACATTTCTTGTCTGGTACCTCGGACCATGCTAGATGTGGCAGCTAGTGTTCCCAGTGTGTGCCTTTGGTTTGCAGCATGTGATGTCACTGTGGCTTCTTACAAACATTGCTGTCTGCATTAGGACTGAGCACCTTGTGAGGACATTGCCTTTTAATTCATGTAACGACCCACACAAGTGAATGGATCTATATGCAGAGTCACTGACAGACTGTAGCTAGCCGCATTTTGCTGGAATGTATATAAGGATGCAATTCACTGAGCAATACAGAGAAAGCTTCTTTTAGTATTTATAGAAGAATTAGCCAAGAAAATGTAGTCTGACTATACAAATACAAAACAGGAATTCTGTAGTATTTGTTTATTTTTCCTTCTATCAATTAAACTATAAATTACGTCATTACCATAAGAGCAACACAAGGATTTAGTAGCAAAGAATGAAGCTATACATTTTTATTTACTAAGAGCATACTGCTAGTAAAATATTTCATTCTAATCTGTTTTTCTTCTACTGCATTCTACTACCAATCTGTAGATACAGTATCTTAATAGTTACACAGCAGCATTATTTTACAAAGCTAGGTAAATTAAATATATAGCATTAGTCTGCCCTAATTATCATCAGAAATGCAGTTTAGCTTTTGTTAAAAAAGCTAGCATTAGTATGTTTTTGCAATGTAGAGAGTCAAAACAGCCTTGGTAAGAGGATTTTTTTAACTTAGGCAGTAAAAGTAATTTTTAAAAATATATTTAAATAAAAACAGACAAACTAATTACTGTTTACAAAAAGCTTTAATAACAAAGATCAAGAATTATTTTCAGAATGTTCCATATTAAATTGATCTGACACTCATTTCAAAAGGAAAGTCTACCCACATTGCATGCTTGAAAAGTATCTGAATTTATGCATTTCATTAAGATGCCTGAGTAGGCCTGCTGAGAAGTCACAGTTTTTTTTTCAGAGGCAATCCAGGGTTAATTATAAGGTGATATTTTATGCAGCGAGACAAGAACTAATATTCTATGCATTTTTGGAGACATGTAGAAATACAGGATGGCCACAGAGCCCTTAGAAGAGAATGTGTTGAGTATTGTAGTACTTGCAGTACACATAACACAAATACTAACTGTACATCCTTCAGGAATGCTACTACCATGGCAAACCTACAAATCATGCTGTAGTTTCCGTTAATGCAAATCATGCAGTAAGATGCACACCAGTATATCCACAAAAAGAAGACTACAACTTCTCAAGCATTATTAGCAGGGTGGAAACACAATACATGTTTCCGGCCTCATCGTTAAAATGGACACCCTGCTCTACTTTCAGGTGTTTCTTACAGTAGCAATGATCAGCAGGTGTGATCAAAGCATCTCTACATTTGGAAGGTAGTAAGACCAGCCTAGGCTGTCAATGTTCATAACCTAGCACACGCATATATCTGCAGTATATGGATTAAAAAAACACAGTGGATTCAAAACCTTTATAGATGGCATCGTTAAGTGTAGAACTTTCACTTCAGATTTATCATTCATTGTTCTGTCCAATATTTTTTTAATCAAGCATTACAGGAATGCCATTTAATAATTTTTAAATTTATAAGCTAGAAAGTCTTTTAAATATAAATGAAGCACCTGGGCCTCCCATGAAAATGAGGAATGCTGATTTAGACAGCCTAGTCAATGAAATATAAATACAAAATAGATGACAAAATCCCTATTTGATAAGAAACCATGCATGGTATTTCAGACTTTTGTGTAGTCTGTACTGGTACTATTGTCTTCTTTCAAAAGCATTAGGGACACTAGAAAAAATGATTTTATCAAGTAGCTGTTCACTGCAGTGCAAAAAACAAGTCCCTAAAGTAAAGCTCTTAAAGCCTAACTTCTAGAAATTACAAACTGCACTGGTGATATACATGCAGATACTAAAACTGTACAACTCTGTCTCTCTGGATGTCAATATGTCACGCTATTGTCATCATTGTTCTTACTATATTGTTGCTTGTTTTGCTGTGAATAAGTATGCCAATCCACAGCAGTGCATCATGTTCCAAATATGTATTTATTTATCAGTATTTTCTCTAGTATTGTTATCACTGCGTTAACCTTTGATAAAGTGAAATTCTACTATATCTTTGCTGTTTTTTATAAAATCCTTTGTAAAAGCTATGTCTAGGGCTAGTGCATCCGCTGTATAGTAAAACAGATTATCAAAGAAGTAAGCATCCTGTGATTTCACTTTCTGTTAAGAAGACAATCATCTTTCATGAGTTGTTATGTATGTATATCATTGCACTGCAGTGCATGGTGCAGAATTTGTTTTCCTTTTCTCATTTCCCTGCTTTTTTATAATTATTTGGAGATATTTGCATAACAAGAGGGTGCGTTTTGTGCACACATTAATTTTCAGAACAGCAGATTGTTTCAGATTGAGGGCTATGACTTTAGCAAAGGGCTAATCAGAAGGCCGAGACAAAGACTACTGCACAAAATCCTGTTTTCACGCAGATGTCGTCAGCAGCAAGGGATGAGAGAAGAGCAAAGAAAAAAGAACAGAAGGGAATATTAAACAATAATTACATAAGCTAAGCTATGACTACATTTTGCATCTTGCTTAAGTTTATAAGAGGGAGAATGATTTACAGAGCTTCCTAAATTAAACTGACGTTTGAGAGAAATGTAGAATAAATGCAATTTAATTTCTCTCATATACATGTTTTATTCCCAAATTTTCTTGTTTATAGCATTTGTTTTTCAAAGCTACTGCACATGACTTGCATTTATTTGTTTATTTGCTAATTAAGTGAGTTCATCCACATAATTCCTTTTTAGTTTTGACTATCTAGTCTGCAAGCAGTATCAGATGAGGTTGTTTACAGACAGATTCCAGTCTGTGATGTCAATTGTAGCTACACAAGCAACTCAGGCAGATGAAGCTGAAAACTATAGTAAAATGATTATGTTATACCTTCTTTGACTGTCCTACCTCCAAGTCTTGCATCACTACTTTTTATTAATTTATGAAAGCAGGTATATATACACACATGTAGCGCTGTCATACAGCAATATTTTGGCACAGCAATATACCTTTGTCTTTAAATTTACTCTTGTGATGTATAAACATATTGTAATCAACAAAAGCTGGTAAAACTCATGAATGTATCTATTAAATTACTGATGTAAATCTCCAAAATATTTATTTTAACAGTCTGTATTTGATAGACATTTCTTTCAGTAAAATAGATTATTCTGTTTCTGTATTTCCACTTTAATATTTGAAAAGCAACAATATAATAGATTCTGGTGTGTGTGTGTGTGTGTGTGTGTGTGTGTGTGTGTGTGTGTGTGTGTGTGTGTGTGTGTGTGTGTAACATAGGTCTGCATGCATATGAACATATCCATACATACTATAGTGTCTCTGTAAAACAATCTCTCAACCAACTTTACAGCTTTGAAAATATAAGGTTGTTTACAAGGATAAAAAAATAAACTCTCTAGCAGCAAATAAAGGGTAAACAAACAAACAAACAAACAAACAAATAAAAAACAGTTTATTTTCCAGGTTCCAAAACTAAGTTCAGAATCAAGTTCTGAAGTTCATGTCACACTTATAGTACCCATTAATGTGGGGTTTTCCAAAACCTTAGGCAGTCCTTATAAGAGTCTCATTTTATGTCTTTAAGATTTTGTTCATCCAACATGCAGGGTAATCTTGTTAGCCTTGTAACATACAGCAACAGTTCTGTTCCTTCTTGACCTCTCAGTATAAGGTAACACTACTGTTCCTACTTCAGGATTCAGCATAGGGTAACATTTCTGTTACTCTTTCAGGGTTAGGGGCAGCTTCCCTCATATACAGCTTCTTAGAGACTCCTCTGCAGACCCTTTTTAACCCAGAGGCCTTGAATTGGGAATATACCTGTTTGCAAGTAATGGGCCTGAAATGTGTCTTCCTTCAGCTGATTCCCTTTATATTCTTGCCTTACTACTGTTTGTCTACCAGTCCCAGCCTTAAAGGTACAGTACTGTTGTTAGCAGCCACAACAATGACAAATGGCTCCTCCTGTGCAAAACCATCAGTCCAAGCCTCAGTGGATGGACTATATCCCCAAGGCAGACCAGCAGCATTAAAGTAGGTGTGGCCTGGATGATGTTTAAGTCCAAAATATAGACCTGGACTCAACATCCAGCAAGACCATTCAGAATCACTGTCCTTCTGCCTGTAAATCCGCTGAATAAGTGGATGACCTGCAACAGGTATAAATTCCTTTCCTAGCAAGTAGAAGTTGATGGTAGTAAAGGCCCATTTGATCATCAGGATCCAACCTTTCTATCAACAAATAGCATTTCTCAGCATTGCCAAGCTTCTGGCTAATGTAACAGATGAGATGTTCCTCTTCCTCTACCATCTGGGACAACACTGCACCAATGCCCACTTCTGTGGGATCAATACAGATTCTAAACACATCCACTGAAGTTTCAATCCATCCTTACCAATGGTCATGACATTCAAGGATCAAGCAATGTTAACAATGTTCCGGATTAATTTGTAATAATAGCTTGCTAGGATAAAAATGCTTTAAATTGCTTTTTGTGGTTGGCAAAAGGCAATTCTTAACTGCCTTAACTTTTCAACCTGTGGTTTCAGTATCACTCTGGCCATTATAAAGAACAAATAATGGACTTCTACCATGTCTAACTTGCATTTAGCTGGGTTATTTGTCAATTCAGCTTGGCACTAGGAATTCAATGGCTTGGACTTTTGGGGAGATGACTTTTCTAAGCTTCAGAGAATATTCAAATGTCATCCAAGCAGGCAGTGATATATCTGGTATGAGGTTTTAAAAGCTTACCTATCAGCTTCTCAAATGTTGCAATTGCTCTCTGCAAACCAAAATCAGGACTTTAGAGACAAAGTGACCACTGGGTATGGAGAAGACCATCTTTTCCTAAAGTTTTGTGGCTAGTGGAATTTGACAGTAGCCTTTGGTTAGTCCATAGTAGATATAAACATAATTTTGCCCAGTTTTTCAATCTGTCCACTAGAGGCATAGGATATATATCAAATTTAGAGAAGCTATTTAGCTTTCTAAAGTCATTACAAAACATTATAAACTCATAAGGCTTGAGGAAAAGTGCAATGCAAGTGTTCTGCTCACCATGACATTTTTCTATGATCCCATGTTTTAGCATTTTCTGAATTTCTTCATAGACTGTTTCATACTGGGATTCAGGTATCTGATATGGTTTCAAATGTGCTTTTCACAGGTCAGGTTTCTGTGTTGTATTAAATTAAACTGGTTCAAGAGGTGACTCAGAGAATACATCCTTATTCCTGAGTACAAACTCTTTTATTTTATGATTTTGAGATATGGAGATAGGGTCACCCCTATTTTAACTTACGAACATGCTGTGGGGGATCTTAACTTCTATAAATTTTTTTTGTCCAAGATTTCAGAATATTTATGTGATAAAACTGTTCTGTTTTTCTTTTCCTGGGTTGTCTTACCTTGTAATTCATTTCTCTTACTTTTGCTGCAAAAGATTCTGGTAAAGGTCCTTGCCACTTTGCAAGGGACTTGTTTTTAGCAATGGGTACTAGCACAAGTACTTTATGTCCTGCTTTGAATTCTATAAGATGAGCATTTGTGTTGTATGCTTTCTGTTTTAAGTCATAAGCTCTGTCCATATGTACATTTACTCTAGGTGTTACAGTTGTTATCCTGATCTGCAGGCCTCATAAATGTAATTTTGTACTTTCAAAATTAATGTTTTATTTCTCCCATATTTCTTTTACTTTTACATAACATCTCAGAGATGCCTTCTATAAAATTGATATGGTATAAATCCCAATTGAGGCTTGTAGTACTTCAGTTAAAACAAACAGAAGACGTTGAAAGTTGGTCCCAATTTCCCCATCCACTTCTAGCAGTTGTTCTCAATTTCTCCCATCCATTTCTACAGCTTTTCATATCATGAATTTTCAAATTTTAATGGCATTCAAGTAGTCCATCTCTTTGATGGTGGTCAATAGATGTTAGGTGCAACACTTTAAAAAATGAAAAAGTTTGTGCGTTACTCAGGATCTGGATTTGCCTTGTTCAGTGACAATTTTTGGAATTTCTAGAAAATTCCTACTCTAGAAAAAAAGAAGTACTAATTATCTTATTATGACCTTGAATCTTCATTGGGGTATTGCCTTGTGAGATTTTTTTTTTTTGCATCTTCAATAACTATAAGGATATATTGATGGTCCTTACTCATTTTTACAAAGTGAACCACAATGTCCAATGGTATGTATTCAAATAGGACTTTGACAGTGGCTTAGGGTATCAAAGGGTTCTTAAACCTTGGATTAGGGTGCTCTACTTGGGCACAATGCAAAAAAATGTTCTATGACTTTCACTACACCAGGGTAAAATTCTACCTTTTGTCTTAGCCATTCATTAATAACCTCCTCCCACACGTGGCTTTGTGATAATGTCATTGCAAGACTGTGGCACTAACAGCTGGCTCAGTAATTTCTGTTTTTTTCTGTGGTTATCCTGTAAAGCAGGTAATTGCTTCATTGAACACATGTATAAAGTAGAGGTGTTCTTTTCCTATGTTTTTTTTGTCTGCTCTTTCTATATTTTCAGTAGATCTGCTTAGAGTATTGTCTTCCCACTGAGCTTTGTTAAAATTAGCGTGTCTTATCTGTATGCCAGCCAGGTCAGCATTACTCTTCTCTGTATTCTGACATGAAGTGAAGACTGTGGCCTCTACCTATGCAAATTCAGGGACATGTTTTCCTGCCCTCATCTAGCTCATGCCTTGTAAAAAGGCTTCTTATTAAAACACATTTCTTCCAACAGGGATACTGGCAGTAACCCTTTCTATTCTTTATTATTTTTCTAATTTTCTTTACCTTCAGAGCCCTGCTTCTGTTTCTGACTGGCTCTATACTTTGGTGCAACATGGATAAGTTAGAACTCTGTTCAGATTCCCTTTTACCTTTTTTCTTCAGTATTAGATTTACCCATTCCCTCTTCACTTTCTGTGCTCACTTTTCTTAGCATTTTTTTAACTATATACCTTTCTCTGTCAGTTTCCATACTGACTTCTGTTATTGCTTTAACAGATGTAGCCTTTTGTCAAGACTAATCTTTTCTGTCAGCCTCAGCATTGACTTTCTTAATTATTGTGACAACATGAGCCTTTTAACAAGACTTGTTGGTAGACATATCTAACCCTACCACCAAAAGACAGATTTTTAGCTCCTATTATCTTTTAGCTCTACATTAATTTATTTACAGGGGTTATATATTCATGGTAGTATATCCAGTTTAACTTTTTCCCTTATAACTTCCAGAGCTCTTTAAACTGGGGAAAAGCCTTGGCCATTTATCACATTGTGAGTTGCTAGGTATTACAGCAACAGGATTTAACACTTGACCTAAGAGAGTTAGTATTTCGATGTTATGGGCTATTTTTTGTTCCTATGTATGTTACTTCAATTTCCTGCCTACTAGCTATTTTATACTTTAAAACATATTGTGTTTTAAGTAATGCAAGCAGTGTCACTGACTCCAACAATTTACTTATCTATTTATTTACTATCTAAGGAAGCTTGTCAATGAGTCATGTGTCCAGAACTTACATAAAGAACAACAAAATACTTGAATGGTGCAGCAATGTAAACATATACTTTGATTCACACTGATTAGTATAGGGCAAGTATTTGCAGTAATGTAGGCGTGCAGTTCAATTAGCATTTAGTCATACAGAGCAAGTATTTATAAGGATAACTATGATGTAGATGCAAGCAATAATAGTATTTATGATAATTTACAGGATTTACAATTGCTAAGCATTCAGATCTCAGTTGGTCAGTTTAAATAGTAGTTGACCTACCTTGAGACTGTGCAATTTTGCTGCAGCAGTGTATTATCCAGTGTCTCTAAAACATATGCAACTGGCCTCATTTTAAGATTTATTTAAATTGTTGTATCGATTCTTCATTTTTGACCACACTTGGTAGGTGGTCCCAAGTGGCAGGACCAAGTCTAGAACAGGCTCTTTCCCCTACTGTAGTTTGAAACTATGGTGTAGTGAGGATATTAACATTTTTGTGGTTGCCTCTTAAGTTATAATTTTGTTCTTTTAAAGGGCATATTCTCTTTAGTGGTGGACAAAGTCCTTATTTTAATATTTTGAATAACAGAATGCTTAGAAAATTTGTTCTGTCTGTGAGGTGTAGTTAGTTACACTTTGGTATTACTTGCCAAGTAATAGGAGACATCTGAATATTTTGCTTTCTATGTTTTGCAGTCTGTTAGTGTGGTGGGAGGAATGGAGACATAAGAGGGGTAGGTCGTACTCCAGTTAGGGAATACATATTTTTGGGGGGGATAGTTGCATATGTACCTGGAACTAGTAGGAATGAGATTCTGTAACATAATGTTTGGTGGTATAAAACTGTTCTGCATGTTTTGTAAGATTTAATGTTGGATCAAGAATTAGTCACAGATATTTTTGTTTAGCATCACTAGGTATGAGTGAGTTGTAGTTATATGTTACTCTTATGAATCCCAGTGTTGCCAGTTTCTGAGGTGCAGAGAAGATCATAGCATTTGTTTTGTTGAAGTTGATCAGGAACTTGTTTTCAGTAGCGCAATTACGAGAGTGGAGAATTTGTCCTGGAGTTTACTTACTAGTATTGAGAAGTAATATATTTATCTGTATATATTATTGTCCCATATCACAATATTACATTTGACAAGTTTAGTAATAGCAAAGTGACAGAAAGCAGATTTTGCACCTCTAAGAGTTAGCATTACCCTGTTCTACAAGTTCATACGCCAGGCATGCTTTACAATTTGATGGCTAGCATTAACAGATTTAACAGTCACAATATAGTTGCCACTAATTGAACAATACCTGGTTATATGCCTTTTCTTTAGAACATTGAAAACAAATTAGTTACGATGGTGACGGTGTTTTCTTGTTTATAGTCACAGCAGCATACTTAGATGAAGACTTGTTATTATCCAATGGTGCATATGGAAGTCTAACTCAGGGTTTGCAAGTTTGGGGAACAATAAATGTGTCACTACAACAAACTGGTTGGTTAGAATACTTAATGTCACTCTGGAATAGCCACACACTTAAATTACTGGGTAGTACCATTTTAAAATTGTGAGCAGCCAGGATTGCTAAAATGTTACTTTCTTTGTTTACAGAAGGTTCTAACCATCATTTTAAAATGTGTATTAAGTCAACCATTTGTTCCACACAGAGCTACTGGAGAAGGAGCACTGACTAAAACTCTGATCTGTGATATATAACAATAAGTAGACTGTTTTTTTTTTTGCTTATTTTACTAGTTATTGGTTATTGTAGATATTTATAGCACTTTTATTGTCTGCTGCATACTTTATTACTGTATTTTATAGCTATTGGCTCACTGCCTGTAGTGTTTTCTGCCTGAAGTGATAAGCATTTCTGTTGTATGTTCTGCCCTATTGGTATGTTGTCTTTATACCTGCTGGCCTTGCAGTTGCCCTCCCCTACTCTAAATTTGATCTTGGACACTCCTCCCAGTCTAGTGCCATTAGCTCATTCTACCTAATACAGAGAGAACATCTGAGAAGGCCAACCCACTTAGGTTCTTTCCTTCTGCTCCTCCTTTCTCCCTTTCTTAAAAAAAAAAATGCCTGAAGCTCCTAGTGTTCTGACTTTGCTTCTCAATCATTTTGGAAATACAGAGTATATTTTAGTGCATTTATTAAAACTGTATTTGCCTTAATATTGCTACAACTCAAGTGCTCTAGGTTGCACTGCATCTGAATTGTTTTAGTGCTGTTTTAGCTGCTTTTCTGTATATATAGATTTTTCTGTATATGTAGACTAGCTACTTATTCTACTGTATTACTGCCTCTTAAATCGTTTTTCAGTTGTGCACTTGCTTTGCTTCATTTAAAAAGTTTTAAATTGCTGATTTTTGTAGAGTTTTAATTGCATTTACTATTTAGGGCTACACACTCAAGTGTGTTAGCCTTTTCTGTGTTTATTTACTATATTATTGCATTGTTTAGCCTGTTTTAACCAACAAAAAAAAATACTATCTTGTTTGCTCATTTCCCGCCTTTCCTAGCTAGTACAGTCCAGATCCCAGGCTTTGCTGGTTTCAGGACTTTATTTTCTATGTTGAGAGCTATCCAGACCTTGCTGTGGTAGAGGGAAGTCCTACTGCTTACCAGTGGGAGTGGTGAGCATTGTAATGCCTATCTAACACTAGAGGAGTGGTTTCTAGCTCTGAAATTGTAATTTTATTAGCCATTTTGGGCTGATTTCTATCCCTTTCAACTTTGTGGCTTAAAAACACGTATGTTTGCCAGTTTTTCGCATCGTGCAGCACCGCAGGGCTACAGTTAAACTATTCCAGGTGCCAGAAAGTCTGCTCTTCAAATTTTCCCTTAGAACTAGCTGGTTTCTCAGTAGTAGCATTAAAATCTGAACCCCTGTGAATAGCACTTGCTCTAGAACCTGCTGGAAAGCACTAGGAAGCCTTAAACTGATACAAGCACTCAAACTATCCTTGTTAATAAGGAGAAATTAATTGTAGGCACTAAAAAGCCTACAATTGCAAAGTACCTTGCAAAGTTAAGGGAAAACAGCTCTCGTTCATTAGAAACAAAGCACCTAAACAGGCATGTCCAACAGTCAGCTTCCGGTGATTTCTCCTGTCCACCTGGTGAATCTGGGCATACTGGGGCAATGCAGCAACTGCCTCATGTACACAGACAACCCTCTCCTCCTACCACCCAACACTACAACCTGTGAGAGATGCACTTACATAGCCAAACTGGAAGCAAAGCTCTCTCCATCCAAGATTGTGCTACACAGTCAAGAGGAGAAGGTTAACACCTGCACTACACCTCAAGCAACACATAACCCTTCAAAACCCATACCATCAACACCCACACATAGCAACACTAAACCCACATATGCAGAGGCCCTTAACATTAACCTGCCCAAGCAACAAGGACCTCCGAAGCTGAAGCACAAACAAACACCGGTCACAACCAAAGTGACACATGGCTCACAACACCAGTGTGCCACCCAACAACAGCCCCTAAGGCAAGAAAACATACCAAACACTTTAGCCAGGCACACTGATGTCCCACTCACCAGGCTAAACAAGGAGAAAATTGCAGTCAGCTGCCTGTCGGGTGCCAGGATCCACCACATAACGCATGCACTCAAGTCACTCCACAACATGTACAAATACGACTCTGTCATTGTTCATGTTGGAGTGAATGACTTGAGACGTACCTCCCTGGACTACATGAAAAGAGATATGGAAGACCTCCTGGATCATGTGGCCCAGGCAGGTATGACCCTAGCCCTGAGTAGCATCCTGCCTTTGCCCAGAATGATACTACAGGATAAGGACAAAATGATTGACTTCAACAATTGGCTAAGCTTCTGGTGTTATTCAAAGGGGATCCAGTATCTCTCTGCCTGGGATGACATGATGGACAAACCACAATGCTTTGCCAGAGATGGTCTGCACCTGTCACCCCTGGGATTCGGGTTACTGGCTAAAGCTCTTGCCACCCCTATAGTGCCTTTTTTAGGCAAGGTTCAAAGGACAAAACTACCACCATAACAGATACAAGCATGCAAAATCTGAAGGTAATGCTACTCAATGCTAGAAGTCTAAACCTCAAAATGCACTCTCTCGAGGCACTCCTAAAAATGGAGAACATCGATATCTGTTCAGTAACTGAGACCTGGTTCAAGGCTCCAGAGAGCACCCCTGCAATACCAGGCTACAACTCTTACCACACTTTTCGGCCACCAAACCAAGACCGAAACACTAAAGGGGGAGGAGTGTCCATATTCACCAAGGATATTCACACCTCCAGGCTAGTTGCCCAACACAATGCATCTGAAATTCTCCAGGTGCAACTAACACTAGGTAAGATTACAATCCAAATTGTAGTTTGCTACAGATCCCCCACCCTGCCCCAAGATTCTCACTACACCTTTCTAAACATACTGAAAAATATTAAGATACAACCAAACACCCTAATACTGGGTGATTTGAACTACCCTGCCATTAACTGGGAAAACTACTCTGGTACAACACCTTTTCCCAACAGTTCTTGGAATTCATAAATTCCAATGCCCTGGATCAACTAATCCATTGTCCCACCAGGGGCTCCAATATCCTAGACCTGGTCATTACCAACATGGGAGATAGATGCTCCACATCAGTTTCCCCCCTCATTGGTCAGGTCTGACCATAAGCTAATCACCCTTGACATCCACATCCCGCCTCCACCTCCCAGTAAGGAAACCTCCGTAAAAAACTTCTCCAAAGCCAACTTCATGCTACTCAAGTCAGAAGTGACAAACTTCATGACACCCATGCAGACGGGAGCTGAAAGTTCGACTGCTGAATCCTACACTAAGGCACTGTACGAGCACATCCACTCGTGCATGAATCATGCCATCCCAAATAGAACTAAGATGCTGTCCTCCAAAAAAATGGAAGCCAATCTTGTGGTCCCCTGCCATAAATAACAACAGAAGGAAGAAACTGTTGCAGAAAAGAGGAAAATCCCAGGATGCAAAAAACTCCCTTACCAGCCTCAGTAAGAAGCTGAGATCCCTCATAAAATCCTCCAAAGCTAGTTACGAAAATAAAATTGCTAAAGATTCCAAAGACAACCACAAGGCATTCTATAGTTGTGTCAATAATCTAAATGGCAATGCTCAGATCTGCTCTGAGCTACAACAGAATGGCATTAAATATACCGATCCCAAGGATATTGCCAATATCCTGGCAGATGGATTTAGTGCCAACTTTACACCCCTCTCACCCCCTAAAGGGCCCATCTCAATACCGAAAGATTGCCAAATTCCGGTAATCATGCCCACACAGGTAGAAACCACACTCTCCAAAGCTAAGAATACAGCATCCATGGGACCAGATGACATCCCAGGCTGTGTACTATATGAACTACAAAATGAACTGGCACCTCACCTAAGTGTCATGTTTAATCATAGCCTCACCTCAGGCTTTGTGCCCACTGAGTGGTGCACAGCTACAGTTATACCACTCCACAAGGGGGGATCCACCTTGGATCCTGGGAACTACCGGCCCATCAGTCTGATGAGCATGATCTGCAAGGGCATGGAATGCATTATCATGGAACTTATAAACAAAGACACTGGCAACCTTCAAACACTGGACCCCACCCAGTTTGGGTTTGTGAAGGGCCTGAACCTGATTGACTTCTTTGAATCAGTTTCCAGAGCTATGGACGAGGGTAAGGCAGTCCACACAGCCTATCTGGACCTTGCCAAGGCCTTTGACACCATCCCCCACTCTGGAATCATAGATAAACTTACTAAGCTGGGCATAAATCCCTACATCACTCGATGGGTTGCCAACTTGCTTACTGACGAAACCCAGACTGTAAAAGTAGCCGACTCCAAATCCAGTTCCAGACAAGTGACAAGTGGAGTACCTCAGGGTTCAGTCCTGGGACCACTCTTGTTTGGCTTCTACTTCTCTGAAGTACAGGTCAGCACTAAGGGACTCTGGCTAACAAAGTTAGCAGATGACTGCAAACTGGGAGCCATTATTGAATCCCCAAATGATGTGAATATTCTACAAAATGGCCTTACAGAAACAGATGCTTGGTGCCAGAGCCATGGGCTCAGGCTTAATGCCAAGAAATGTATAGTTATCCCCTTTGGAAAAAAAAACATGTACCCATGAATTACCACATAGGTGGCAGTACACTAAACACCAAAAGTGTAATGAGAGACTTTGGGACACAGGTGGACAGTAGTCTCACCTTCGATAACTACATCACCACAGCAGTCAGGAAATCCTTCTATGTGGCACACCTCATCACTAAGGGTTTTTCATCCAGAAAAAAGGAGGTCATTGTCCCACTGTACTCATCCCTCATTAGACCCATTATAGAGTACAATGTCCCATTTGGTATGTACCTCACAAGACATCTGCAACAGCTGGAAAGGCCACAGAACTACCTCACTAAAAGAATCACAGGCCTATACTGACCATCTAAAAAAACTCCAGCTATACTCTGTGGCATATCGTCTACTCAGAGGTGATCTCTACTTAACATACAAGGCCATGTCAAACCCTGAGCTGTTGGACATGCTCCACTTAAAGAAATCCCAATCCTTCAGAGCCACATGCTCCAGGGATCTAAACCTTGTCATCACAATGAACACAACATGCTGGAGGGATAGGTTCCTGACCCAGAGACTCCCCATATCTGGAATAGACTGCCCATACATGTCAAGAAGAGCACCTCCTTGGCCCTCTTCAAAAGGAACCTTGGATGGGAGATAGGAAATTCACCTCTGGGATCACGTCAGTCACGCTGCTAGACAGGGGTCCAGGAAAGTAAATATTGTGGGAAGAAATATCCAGGGAATTGTTATGGCTAGGCTTGTATAGGCCCTAGGGCCGATAGCCTAGTACCAACCTGTGAACCTATGAACGTATTTGTGACCTTATTTATTTGTTTGTACAGAATATCCAGTTGTGGGACTTAAGGGATTGTACATCAGATGAACCACCAGTTCTTGCCAATGTTTATTGTTTCAGTTTTAGCATACTGGATATCTGCAATGTCTAAATCCATATATGCCTTCAATAAGTCCTTAGATAAATCTAATGATGCTGGTCTGCTGAGCATGGAGTTACTTCTTATGAAACACACACCTTTCAAGGGTAACCATGTAGGCCTCTACATCATGATATTGTCTTAGTTTCTTTTGAGGCCACTGCTGTTTGGAACTGCCATCGATGTAGGAAACCTGCTTCATGATTGTTACTGCAGGCCACGTAGATGATGATCTGTATCTGCACCCCCTTGCACTATGGCCTCAAGTCATTTCTCTGTTTTGCTCAGAATTCAGTAGCTGCAATTCAGTACACACATGGCTTTAATCTCACAATAAATTACACAACAAGAAAAGGAGCAAAACTCCTTTCTGGTAAGTCTTAACACTGCCATGAAGATCATTTCTAAAGCCAATCTCCATATGGGCACAGGGTTTCCACAGTTCATTAGAGTACCATTTTACATGCCATGATGATCTTTTGGACTGAAATAAATCTCCATTTGGGCACAAGTGTTTAACACGTCTTCAGTTTCAGAAAATGTTTCAATCAATCCCATGTTAATTTAACAGATACCATGCACATCTGGAGGCTGGTTAGTACAAGCTCTTTAATCAGAGCTTGCATTTATGGGTTGGAGGAACAAAATAAACTCAGAGCACTAACAGGCAGTTCTACAAATTAGTTTGGGTCAAACAATTTTTCAGTTTGGAAAAAGAAAATCAGACAGAGCACTTTGCAGGTAGTGTCACAAAATTGTAGCAAATATAAAACTGTTTCCTGCTGCTGTAAGCCACCAATATTGTATCCCTTTACTATGTTTAGAAACAAACCAGGATTGTATCCATATTTACAGTTTTGAAAACATAGGCTTATTTAAAAGGATAATTAAAATCAAGCTTTCTAGGAGGAAATAAATGGGAAGCAGAACATAAAACTCCAGTGTATTCACCGGGTTCCAAAGTTCAGTTCATGATCAGTTTCTAAGGTTCATGCTATATTTATATTATCCCTTTATACAAAGTGTTCCAAAGTTAATTCACTGATAAATTATTTTTTTACCTAACAGTCAGGGTACCTCCATTAGCCGTTGGATACAGAGACAACACTCCTCTTCTTCCTTTACATCTCCACATAGGAAGACATTACTGTTTCCACTTCAAGGAGAGTGGCAGTTTCCTTCACATACAATGCTTATTAGACACTCCTCCACAGACTTTACACACCCTCTTTAACTCAGAGGCCTTAGATCTAGAATCTGGAACCTAAGTTATTCCTACGTAATTGTCCTTAAATCCTTCTTAATGCAGTTGATTTCTTTTACTTTCCTACCTGGTTCCTATTTGCCTACATGTCCTAGCCTTAAAGGTACTGTACTCTTGAAGTTTAGCAGCATCACTTTGCCACAATACACATGTACATTTTATTTGGTTAGACCAATTACATTACAGGCCTTGTTTTCAGGGTACTTCAGGATAAAATTCTATTGATCACTGATTTAGTGAACTGTATTTGTACGGGAATTGCCAGCATCATAAAATGCCACTTATAGTCTTCTTCTAGCTTTTCCCAGTTAGGGGTCGCCACAGCGGATTATCTGTCTGCTCATGACTGGCAGTGGAGTTTTACTGTGTTGAGTTGCCAGCCTGGCACCCAACCTTCCACAGAAGGCACACACACACACCCGCACTCATGCCTAGGGCCAATTTAGAGTGTCCAATCCACCTACAGTGTGTCTTTGGGATGTGGGAGGAAGCTGTAGCACCCGGAGGAAACCCACATGACCACAGGGAGGACATGCAGACTCTGCACAGAAGGCACCCCAGCCAAGGATTGAACCAGAGAACTTCTTGCTGTGAGGCAACAACGCTAACCACTGCACCACCATGGCCACCCAAAATGCCACTTATGGCAAGCTCAGGAAAGTGTAAGTGCAGAGCAAGCAGATAATTAGCCACACTGCAAAAACAGAATGACAAATGAGGGACCACCACTCACACACACACACACACACACACACACACACACACACACACACACACACACACACACACACACACACACACACACACACACACACACAATATAAATGATGACCATGCACCAAGACACAGGCTGTCTATAATGCTAGTCCTTCTATGGCAGTGAATATAAGTTTTCAGTCATTTTCACTGTCTTTTACTATTCTGATTAAGTAATATACTTAATTCCTGCATTCAGGCATCCACCCCCTATCTGTCATAAGTTTGAATGCAAATATAAGGCTAATCTGCTGTGGTTGAACTTCAGGATTAAGAAACTCTACAATAAAAGGAAGAAAGCTACTCACACAAAGGAATAATTTTAAATTATCCACTGTAAAAATGATGTTATACTGGTTTACCCAGAGTACTGGCATAAGATGGAAAATTGCTAAGCCAAGAATGAACTGAATATCACCACCACTTCCAAAGATAATCATAAAGCTTTCTTTAACTATGTTATAATACCTAATATTACAGAATCAAAGCAAAGATGGCCAAAGAGGGCAGTGCCTCAGGCACAAGCTGATGGAGGCACGACCGGCTCTGTAGATGCGTTGGTCACTCCCTTCACAACAGTAACACTTGAGCGGCTGGGTAAAAGTGAGATCTTGGCTACTTAAATGATTTGCTTTGAGTATGAGTGTGCATGTGCTGGAATTGTAAAAAGGAGCAACTATAGCTTTTAGTTCCATGAAGCACCCCAGAGTATTTTTTGGGGGAGAATTCAACTCTTGAGGATTTTTTTTGTTCGGGAGATGCTACTGGGGGGAATCACCCAGGGTGCTAACTCACGTAGCTACAGATTTGCAATATTGCACAGAACCAATTTCAATACCACAGCCCACTTCTCTCCACCAAAGGGGGTATCACAAATATACTTTCATATAAATGTAGCTGTATTTTCTTTATATTCTCCCTCTCTGCTTTCCCCTCTAACCCCATAGGGCCCACCTCTCCCAATAACCAGTTTTGAACAGATCCTAAATGCTCTCTCTAAATCCAAAAACAAGCCAGCTGTTTCCTTACTGCTTCCTACATTTCTTAGTGGGGCTCAAGCTCTATACATGTAGCTATCTTCCGCAGGGGATGCAACACAAGTGTTACACTTCTTCTGTGGAAATAGCACAGTGACTTTAATCATAATGGTCACTGGTATTATTCTGTATATCCTGATATTCCCAAATATGAACTGCATTTCTTATTAACACCATTCAGTAATTGTCAAGTTCTTCAACAAAGTGCTTTGTCGGTGTTCTTGGTATAGGGTATAACTTATGTACCCATATATTATGAACCTGAACGTGACAATTTGGTCTCCTAGCAATATGCAGGCAATGCATATCTGGCTATGTCATCAATGGAAACTCAGAGACTGGACTGACCAGAACACTACAATACTGACTGACTGACTGACTGAGGGAGAGGTGCTGTTTTGGAACACTGAGCGCTACACTAAACAGCCTGTCTGCACCAATAAGTACTTTGCTTCTGCTTGCCTTTCATTTTGAACCTTGCTTTACTGTACACCCTAACGAACATTATATTGTTACTATTTACTATCCAGGAGCCTACTCTGTTCATGTTCCCACAGTGTGCAGGACTTGCTTATAGGTATATGACTTCTGGGAGCTTTGTCTGGAAAAGTGACTTCTTCAAAGTCACATAATAGATAAATGTAGGTAGACGGACTCAAACCTTGGACTACAGGATGAAGGTGTTTAGCAGCTGATAGCCTTAATCATCTGTGCTATACTGCCAGACAATATCAGACATAAACCAGTGGTTCAGTAATGCTGTTATTAGATATTATACTCAGAAATCATTTTGATCTGCTTCTGTATTTAGAATATCAAATTGCTGATTATTTATTTATTTATTTATTTATTTATCTCTCTGATAACCAGGTTAATGGGCTCATCAAGGGACCCTCTTTAACCATGACCTGAACACAATGGTAGCAAACAAGTGCAATATTTACAATAGGTTTATAAAACTTGTGTGGTGATAATATATATAAAATGTGGCAGCTCATGTATGTCAAAGCTAGCAGGATATTTAGAGATACTCATGATACATGCTGGTTCTGTACACTAGGGAACAAATTATGAGTCATAATAGGTGGTCTCCAGTAAAATTATTTATTTTTTATTTATTTGACTTTATTGACGGGGAATGTCCAACTGGCCAAAACCCATTTTCAGTGGAAGCCCTTGAAGAAAATCTCCAAAAGATACATTTAAGATACTCAAGACAACCAGATTTTTTACAAAGATACATTACACAGATAGCTCTTAAGACATCTAGAAAGAAACAAGTAATTGTTTTGTAGTGACGCTATATAAAGATAAAACATGTATTTCTTCTGTGGTGACATAATACATGATACTGAATTCCAAGTGTAAAACATTTAGTATGCAAACAGTTCTGTGCAATGTTTGTGACAAACAGACATTAGGTATGACTTATAAAATATGGGTAAATAGGGTCACAGTATGGATGTTAGAAATAAATTAAATTGAGGTAAGTGAAACATTAGTCAGCAAGTATATAATAGTTAAAGCTAGAAGAGAGAGAGAGAGAGAGAGAGAGAGAGAGAGAGAGTCAAGGGCAGTAGAAATATTAGGGTATAAGCTATCATAGAGCCAGGTTATAAGAGAGGGGTGGAGAGTATTTGAAGGAGATGAATAAGGTCAGAAAGAAACTGAAAAGTAAAATAGGAATTAAGATTGGAAGGTACTTGAGAAGGAGAGATTGAAAGGTTTGTTATGTAGAAGGGGATAGAGACTAATAAAGGTGCAGGGGGTATGAGATGACAAAGGAAAATGCAGGTATCCAGGTGAGGAGCATGTGCATGACCATATGTGTTTTAGGAGTTGTTTCTATAAGGGCATGAAGTAGAAAGTTTCATGGTCTGTTTTAGGTATGTTAGGATAGTAATCCAGAGTTTAGATATGTAATGGAAATATTGTGCATTACCTGCTGAGTTATTAGACTTTGCTGTGATTGCTACAAGTTTATTGGTTGAGTGAAGGTCTTTACCTGGAGAATAGTGCTGCAGGGTATCTATTAGTGCTGGACATTTTTCTAGTACATGTATAATATGGTTTACAATAAAAAGTTGCAAGGATGTGAAATAGTTGGATGGCTCAAGCCAGTTTAGTTGATTCGGGGCTTTGCAATAGTGAGTATTATACATCAGGCTGGCAACAAATTTAACTACTTTATTATAACAGGTGGAGAGTTTAGTTGTAAGTGTAGTATTTAGATTTGTAAGAACAGGTGAGGAGTTTAGTAGGGATGAAAGAAGATAGCAAGATGCTAGTGTCTGTATTACATTGTCTGTTAGGTAGTGTTTGTTTCTACAAAGGAAGCCAAGGAATGAGAATGAATGTGACTTGTTAGGGAAGAAAGAGGGGAGAGAGTGGTGAGTTATTATTAATCAGAGATAGTTCTGTCTGTATAAAGTAGGAGTTAAACTAATATAGTACTAAGTCAGTCATGATAGAAGTATAAAGAGAGGAAGTTGTGGATCGGCCAGAATGTATTAGTTTGTTTAGCAATAACCAAAAAAGCCTTGGATTATTTGGTGTTTGTATTGGAGGATGGTATAACAGACTTTTTAATCCATTTTAATGCAGTCCTTAGTGAGATTTCTGAGATGCCTATATGAAATGTATTTTGTGTTCTGTGTTTATGCTAGTCATTCCAGTCTTTATCCCTTTGAAGCATGATGTTTTAGGTTCTTTAGTTAGCCATGTTGCAGGGTTTGATTTGAGTTTTTACTCAGACAAAAGCATATTAACTGTACATCACATAAAAGTGCTATTACTGCATAGTGAATGTGCAGCTAGGTACAGACCATTCTCACCATTAATTTAGCGGCATGTTTCTCACTGACTTACTGAGTGTCATAAGACCTCAGCTGTTTACAATATTCAGAAAAGAGAGAGCAAGTCATAGGATTCAGCATTTTCTTGTCTGAGAAAACACATCTCTTGTAGTCATTTGAAATTAAAAAAAGAAAAGTTTCTTTGTTCAGATAGGTGGAGGACACTATTTCTAGGAAAGTTGTTATAATGGTCTTAATGGCTACATTCGGTATTTCTAAACAAATCACAAAGGTTGTTTTTTACTCAATGTGTTCTCATCCTATTAGTTTCTGTTTTTTCCCTGTGTGGGAGTATGTTAACTGTTGTTTTACTAATGTAGCCAAATGTTTTCACAAATGACAGGAAATTTTGTTCTTTAAAAAATTCTATTATCGGAACGATTTACTTTTCAAGAATTTTCTTCCCTTTTCATGTTGCCTGATATTTGCAGGAATTTCTAACCCATCACTATTGAATCTTCTCTTCCTTGGTCAAATAATGGTATAGTATCCATTAATGTTTAATTTCTGATTCACTAATTCTTTCCTTTAAGATAGCTGTAATGGATCCCAGGCACTTCTCAGATCACTCCTTTCAATATTGTATTATCTTTTCAACAAGAACCACTCCCTTACCCTATTCATGAAATGTGGATGGTCTCTAAGCTAATAACACAGTCAGGATGGATCAATGCCCTCTGAATTGCTAGCAAATATTCTAAATTTAAAGAAAGCCAGTAACTTAACCCCTTCTATTATAACCAATTTGAAATAAGTAAATTGCAGGGTAAACATTTTGCAAGCTTTTCAAACACAGTGATGTTGATGTAAACTGTGGCCCTCTTTAAATCTAACAGTATGTTTCTAGGGCAATAAATATTTAAGCTACAAGTGATATCAATGGCACTAATACCACAAAGAAGGAAGTAGTCAACAGAATTTCTACATGCACTGGTGATTTCACATCCCACTTTTACCATACCTATGCAGTCACCTTGGCTGGGTGACTATTAGAGATAGGTTTCATAACCAGTATCCTAAGATTATTAGAGACAGGTGTCATGATGTCTATCCTAATCATCCCTAGATGTTTTTCCCAAATAATGCTAATGAATACTGGAACCATCTAGAAAAGCATCAGCTGATCTTCCTTATTAACTTAGACTTTCAAAGTCTAATCACCATATTAGTGGAGATCTTGAAAGCAATTACTACAAATATTCTATCTACATTTCAATTAGATTTCTTGCTTTATGCACAAAAAGAATAGTCCAAAACCATGCACGTAGGACTAGGTGCACAGACCAAACCAATAATATCAGGAAAAACAGAAAAGGGTCCAGCACCAAATAGGAGTGAAAGGCTACATTTATTGATATAGATAAAATGAAAAACAAAAAGGCATACCGGTTTCAGCAAAACTAAATGCCTTCCTCAGTGCATTAAGATCCATCAGCTCTACACACACTTATATAGTCAGTTAATTACCCTGTTACATTCCAATTGGTCCACCCCAGAAATTCAATTATGTTCATTTAAACCAGGCTTAAACAAAGCTACAAGCTTAACAATCCATCCTGATTCCTTTCTGTTTAATATGGAATGCCAGCCTGCTTTGTTAGCTCTATGTCTTTGGATTTTGTCTATAATAGTGAAACTGAATTTGGCAGTGGAATGGGTCAGTTTATGTTTATACAATGCATTATGGATTTGTTTCATCCTAATATCACTAAGATGTTCACTTATTCTATGTTTTACATTTTATCTATATCAATAAATGTAGCCTTTCACTCCTATTTGGTGCTCTACCTTTTTTGTTTCTATGCACAAAAAGACAATATCTTTACCCTAGAGTCCATAACAATAATATCAGTAACTCAACCTGTAATAATTATATCCAGAGAACTAGGAGGGAAACCAATCCAAGGCAGCTTAATGTACAAGCATACGCATGATAGTCTCATTATTATCTCAGATTTCTCTAAATCATTTGACCATGCCTGCATCCTCTTATTAATCGAGATTTTTAAAAATTTAAATAAGATCTTCTCTAATTTATATGCTAACCCTTCCACTAAGCTATCCATTAATATTTTTTCCAAATTGTATTAATATTTAAACAGAAACTCATCAATGATGCCCATCTTATTGCACCTATTTAATGCTTACCATAACTGTTTCATTCTAGTCAATAAAACAACACAATTTTTACTTGGTCCATTATTACCCAAACGATTATTATTACTGCTTTCATGGATGATATCTTCATCTATGTGACTCATCCTGTTACTTCTATACCTAACCTCTTTCAACCACTGTTTCATTGCACTCATAAAAACAATGGAAGTTTTGATTGGTCCAGTAAAACCCAACCGATTATTATTAGTGGTTTTATGGATGATATCTTCTAGTACCTTTTGTCACCCCGTTATTTCTATACTGGGCTTCCTATATTCAAATTCTTCTTCTTTTAGTAAATTTTCCAGTTGCATATTAACCTAAAAAGTAATATTTGTTTTATTATAAAGGGTCCCTGGCATAGCTAAGAATGTGTGTCCTGAAATTAGACACACTTGGTAAAAATATTTAGGAATACACTACAACCATGACCTATATTTTGCTTGAATCAGAATTTAAATAAAAGCATAGAAGAATAAAGTCATTTACTGAGGATTGTAAAATTATTGTTCTTAAAATGTTTTTGTAATACTTTGGAGCTTTTCTCCCCTGGCCTTCACTGAAAATGTGCACCTGCCTAGTTGGACTTTCACAGTAATCAAATGTCAGTAAATAAATAAATAAATAATCAATGAGATAAGCATACCCTTAACACTTTGACTAGATACACCATTACTCAAATGAGCAATTTGTCCAAAATCTTTTACATGACGAACTGCATCTTTTATGATATTCCTAAAATAATTTTAGGATAGTTTAACACTTTACTTATCCCTTAAGTCTGGAAAAGCAGGAAACAAAGAATTAGCATTTCCATGCTAATTATTCACAATCTCCAATTCCAACTGTGTGTTTATTCAAGTGTTTGAACCCAAGCACCATACAAGTAAAATATAGTGAGCTATAAAATACCATATACATGTATGCACAGCAATAGCACTGGGATAGAAAACAATGTTTTTTTTCAGGTCACAATCAAGCAGAAAATCCTTATAGACTATCTTGAATAGATATGGCTTTAAGAAGTGTTTGAAGATGCCCAGTGTTTCAGCCAATAAGATACGTTTCTTAGGTGCAGACCTTGGTGCATATCTGGAATCACTAACAGCCTCTGGAAGGCAGAGCACAGGGAACAAGTCAGCCAGAATTAGATCATCAGGTCCTGCAGACAGAGGGGACCCAAGCCATGTAGGGCCAAATAAACCATGATTAGAACTTTATAAATGATATCCTGCCTGAGTGGAAACCAGTGCAATCCTCCACAACTGGCATAATATGTTGGTATGTATAGTAGCCAGGCTGCAGAATTCGGCACAAGCTACAGGAGACTCTGAATCCTGAAGACCGATGTAAGAGGACAATAATAATGTATGCACCACAGAATGGAGATATGAGAAAGGACTATGGTTCTGGATGAGTGCAGAGTTCCCAAGTTGGAAGAAAGAGGATTTGGCTACCACTGAGGTCTTGCCCTTTAATGTCACCATGTGTAAACAATCACTCTCAAGTCATGCACATTGCACAGGAGTCACAATTTGTCTGAGCAGCAGATTATAATGGGAGACAAAACTGGAGATGAAAAATCTGTACTTGTGGCAAGAATGACCATAGTTACTGTTGTGGATATGTTGAGTTTATGGTAATTATCACCAGTCCAGGAAATTATATATTCCAAGTCCTTTATTAGTTGGTTTATGGCTGTGACAGATTCATGAAGAATTTAGAGATATAGCTGCATGTCATCAACATAGCATTGGTACTGTAAGTCTCTCAATCAAATAATGTGCTCCAGAGAAAATATAGATGTTTAGGAAAAGGGTACCCGATATGGAACTCTGCAAGACATCACAGCTGAGGGAGTAGGCAATGAAGGAAGAAGTAGGAGGCAAATCAGTCCAGGACATCACAATCCATGATGCAGTAATATTCTAAATAATCCAGTTTGATGGACAGGTCTACCATGTCAAATGCAGATGATTGCTCAAGAATGACCAATATAAAAATCATGATCTTGGTCACTCACTTTAAGGAGATCACTAATGACCTTAGTGAGGGGGCATCTCACTACAATGTGCAGTTCAAAACCCAGACTGGAAAGGATCACTGATACTGTTATTATCTCTTAAATCCCAAAGCAACACTCAGTTGCTGATACCCTATTTTCACAAGATGTTTATCTACAAAAGAATGGTTTTAGAAAGTTTGATAGTTGTACAGACTGTCATGATGTAAAACTGACTTTTAGTGGACTGGGGGTAATCAAAGTCTCCATTTAAGTTAGCAATACTCTATCTCTAAGTGAGGTGAGGTGAAGAGAGTGCAGTCTGGTCTAAGTTTCTCAGAGTTATCATACAAGATTCCATCTATGAATTTTGAGAAAAATGTCACAAGTTACCTCCCCCATCGCCACCATTAGTCCACAATGACTCTGTGCTTGCCTTCCAATACCCAGGAATGATATGCACATGCATGTACTTGATTTTAAAAAGTATAATTTGCAACTTTGTTTTTATTTTATTCAGTAGGTAATTTCCTTTGTAGTGTTTTCAAACAATTGCAAAGTAGGGTTGCCACCTTTTCAGATGTCCAAAGTGGAACACTTGGAAGTATGGCGAAATATGTGAGATCTCAGTGGATGCAGCCAAGACTATGCTAAAACATCAAACCTTGCAAAGAAGATCACACAAGCCTTGCTGGAGAAGCTGAATGATCTTGGGGAGAAAAAAACTGAATTAAGTTGGGTTTTGGGGCCTAGTGACCTCCAGAAACCAATGGGTTTTAGATAGATAGGAGATAGGAGATAGGTTCATACTAGGCTAACTGCCCTTGCGAGCCATTTAAAGCCTAGCCAATTATCCCTTGTGAGACTCAAACCCTGCACCTTGAGTTTATAAGGCAAACACCTTAACCATTATGCCACCCTCCCAGCCCTTAGATGGTCTGTCATGCTTTTCAGAGCTTTTTAAAATCTTTTGAGCCATGATTGTGATGTACTCCTCATCACCAGATTATTTATAGTCATATTTTAGGGTAACATGCTGCTAATTTTGCTTTATAGTATGAATCAGAAAATACACTGTCCAAAGCATGCAAAATTTAACCAACGCTTACCAGTAAAATCTATATCCACTTAGCAAACAGACAAAACAAAACAATAAAGTGCTGTCTGAAATAACTAATTTATCTTTATTGGGATAAATGCATTTTGATGAATATTAGGCAATAGTAAAGAAAAATGGGAGGAAAAAAAAACAGAAACAGGCAGAATATCATTTCTATCCCCAGTCCTATGGCACATTTCCCTGATGCACAGTAACATAGCCACTGAGGTAAAACAACAGAACAGAAGCATGTTTTGCATGCCTTTGAAATCTGTCAGCGTGGGCAATGCAGAAGCAAGAAAAATGCCAAAATATGATCATCTGGTATAAATGTGACTATATGTATTATCAGCAGTTCACAAAGGAAATATGTTCTCCTTCCTGATTGCAATGAAGGGGCTATGTCACTGTTTTTATCCGCTTTCCTTATATTCTTATTTGTTGTTCTCAGATACACTATTCAGGAACCATTGGCTCTTCCTGATGTTTTGATCAAAATTATAATACAGCTATCTTCTAAGGTTTTTTAAAAATATTTTCAGCTCTTATAGTACAGTTTAAATATACTAGCCTGCATGACATAATCAGGAAGTTTATTTACTTGCTTCTGCTAAAATATTTCTTTTTATACTTATTTACTATAACAACAATGAAAGAGTAAGGTTAATGCTTAGCCAGCTCTCATATATACCAGAATGTCACCTACCACAAAGGACATAATAAAATGCATTCAGCAATGTAATTAATTCCTAAACTCCTATGAATCAGGACCACCTTTGGATATAGAGCACAAAGCCAGTTAGCAAATTCCTTGCTCTTTTTAATGTAGCCTCAGTTCAAGAAGGAGTCATACCAGCTGCTCCATTAAAATATCCACTTCTTTTCCCATTTCCTTTTCTAGGAAGTGCAGTGCGTAAGCATTTTCTGTGCTTCATTTGTAATACATAACCACTGTATGATTGACCATAATCATTTAAATGCATATTCCATTGCGTTTTCTGCTCAGTTATCTGACGACCAGGCAGCGTTGAGTAGCAGGGATAACCAGTTACTCAGGCTCGGTAAACCATGTGTATGATCTATTCCTTTGTAAAAGGGAATGATATAAAGATGATTTACTTATTTATTTATTACCACTTCATTTAGGGATGGTAACAATATTTAATTCTTTGTATGTGACTACCAAAGAATGATGTGAAAATACTTGAATTCTAGTGTATTTCTCCAGTAAAAAAAAAAAAAAATCACTCAAAATCAGGCAAATTCCCATCAAAGTGAATGTTGACAGAAATCTGATCCAACATTTAATACAACTTAAGAAAGAGAGTTTGGTATTATATCCTGGATTTAGACTCATGCTTATGATGGTTAGAAAAGCAGACACATCAGGTTTGTGCACACCAAGCTATAACTTAAGGCCCAACGTGACATTCAGCTTAATAAACTGTACTGTTTTCCATATACTCAAATTTGAAATAAATGAAAAGGGACTTGATCTGTACAAAAACAATGGTAAAGTAGCATTTCTTACTCTGAATGTCAGTATTCTTTTTCCAGTCATTATTTTCAGATCATAATGTTTTGGGTACTTTTGTTTCAATCTTGACATTAGAGGAATCATTTATCTTATAGGGTTAAAGAAGTATAGGCACACACACACACACACACACACACACACACACACACACACACACACACACACACACACACACACACACACACACACACATGCCTGCACATGCTTGAGTGTATATATTTATTTGTTTCATATATATGTGTAAATATATATATATATATATATATATATATATATATATATATATATATATATATATATATATACACATATACCATATACATTTATAGCTAGAGAGATAGATATATAGCAATATAAATAAAAATATATACACATGAATGTGTATATTTATACAGACGTGTAACGCAAACATAGATTAGAGTAGCCACGTCAACCAAAATCTTTTAGGTAGGTAGATAAACACTCACGCAGCCATGAGCAGAACATACAAAATCCACATAGACAGTACCCAAAGTTCAAGACTGAACCTTAGGCCCTTAGATTACTTAACCATGAAGCAAACACAGGTAATGCCCAGCAATATTTTATTATATTTATTTATTTATTTATTATTGTTGACCAGGAAAGTCCGACTGGGATAGATACTCTTTTTCAGTGGACACCTGGGGAGAAAAATTCTCCCCAGTAAAGATACTAGTACACATCACCACAGGAACAGAGTCATTCAACAACACACTGACTCTCCTTCAGTACACGGTGATAATGATGACATTGCAGCTATTATACTATACATACTGGTGCTTCTGGCATCTGGACATTACTATAAGGTAGCTCAATCCTAGCCTTTCCATTAGTTTTAACTATAGCTAATAAACTCTTATTCTCCATGTTATCCATGCTACCATGTTTGACCTTACTGTTAATAAAGCTGTGAAAATTGTCATTACTATTTTGGAGAGGCTATAGCTTCCCACTAAATTTTCTTTACACATCAAACTGTTAACAATTACAGTATTCATGAAGATTCTTGTGACTCTTTTTGATGACTTAATTTGTTCACCAACCAAGCACAGACCCACATTATTTCAGTTATACATAGACCTTTCACTTATCTCTGGCTGTATCTGTAGACTGGACTGCAGTTCTAACACCAAAAACATTACCGTTAAATAGGTTCATCTATGGTATAATTATTCAATAGTATTTCAAGTTTGGCAAATTATGCTATATAGAATTCATGGTTAGTTTTGCTTACTTGATTATTTCTGGCTGCTTGACTCCTGCCAGACTAACTTACTTTAAGGAATCTATAGCAGTACTACACCAGTACTGCACCAGTACTGTACTAGTATTATACCAGTACTGCACCAGTACTACACCAGTAGTGCACCAATACTGCACCAGTTTTGTATGATTGATGTGGGTGATATAAATTACATACTACAGACCAGCAAAACTGCATCATGTGTCAGGCACAAAATATTAATAGATGCTATTGATCATAAGGTACTACATTATAAGCTCACTGATTCATCCTTATCTTAAACAAGTTCCCATTACATATGTGGGGCCCAAGACTCCCTATGGTTTTATTTGTGAATGTCACTCTACAGTATTATGTGATTTTCCACTGGACTATAACAAACTAGCACTTAAGGATTATCATTTTGCAAACAATATTTATTAAAAGTGTTTGTAGTTACTTACAAATTCAGAAAAAAATGTTTCCAGACCCTTGTAATTCTTGGAAAATTGATTGTGTGGTGTGTAAATAGCTTTTAGGATTACTTCTAGGACTGAGATGTGATTGCATCACCAATATTAAGCTTACATGTTTGCCTAAAGCTGAGAAAGACAATAATATGTAGGAGTGAACTACTTATCTTTTCTTTCATTTATAATTCAGTGAACCTAATAGTAACATGTATGTCTTTACTAAATGGTGGACTTATGTACAGGTTTTTTCTTTTACATTATGTGCTTTCTGTACTTACATAAAAGTTAGTAAGATATTATCTGTCAACATTTCTTTAATGACTACTATATCAAATTACCATTAAAACATATTCGTTTCTTGTATATGTAATACTTGTGCATACATGCATAATTTCTGCAATTTTTATATTGAAGAATATACATTTACAAACACGTTGTATAAGTAACTGCAATGTTTTATGTCTATATTCACAAAATATACTGTTTTGGCTGTTTGCTGCCACTATACATTTCTAGACAGATTTAACCACAATTGTTTCCTATTGTGTAGTAAAATAATGTTATTGTTCTACAGATACCGTAAAGCATACTTCCATTACACAATGCACTGAATTTTAGCAGTACTTGTTTCAGACTTGAGAAACATAAACAAAACAAGCCGTCCCCTCAGTTAGAAGATGACGTCACTGAATATTCATTTACAATCACATGTGAATTATACCATTTTAAAAAATGGAAACTACATAGCTATTGATACTTCTGAATGCAATGCATCTGTTCCAGAGTGCGAAAGATTTCATGGTTTACAGATACAGTTGAAGCAATGTTGCTCCCAAATTAAGTTTTATTTTGGGAAATATATTCTTCATGAAATTAATTTACAAACTACTAGGGCCAAGGAAGTAATCTATATTTAAACATGGTTCTGTTGTACAGAGTTTTCTCTGTGGATTAGTACAGAGTCACCAGAGATTTAACTTATTCATCTGTTTTATCAAAATATTATCGAATTACATCAGCCCTGTGGTTATACACATGTACCATACAAACAAAAGCACTTTTAAAATATTTTGAAACACTTGTCATGCATCATTTATCTATTTATTTTCAAATACGCTTCTGAATTCGTTGAATTCAGTCCCTGAATCTTGTTTGCCATATAAATAACAAATGAAGCACTGGGAACATTGTTACCTATATAATTTCTGAATATTTTTTGCATTGCCTCAGTGTAGTTTAAGATTGCATCGCTGTACTCTAAGGTGCTAAGTGGTAGGGCTGAGCTTTTGTTATTTTAACCCCCTCTTGCATACACCATCCCCACAGCTGACACACAATGAGAGCCCTAAAATAGCCTGTTATGACTCATTAATGAAGCCTCGTATTCAAACGGGATTGCCTGATCAGGCAAACGGGCAGCAGATGTTCTGAACGTCAGGCCTGAATGCATTCAATAGATGTACTTTTTAACAAAGATTATTTCAGTGTAGAAACTGACAAAATAAACCAGAATGTGTAGTTTTTCTCTGCCCCACTTCCCATACAGAAAAGCTTT
>NC_056727.1:1077255154-1077317654 GCF_019279795.1 Protopterus annectens | reverse complement strand
GTTAGGGGTTGCTACAGCGGAACTCCGGTCCGCTAATGATTGGCAGTAGATTTTTATGTACCAAGTTGCCAGCTCTGATGCACAACCTTCAACGAAGGTACGCCCATTCATGCATGTCTCCACACAGAAGACACTTAGCTGAGAATCGAACAGGACAACATATTACTGTGAGGCGACAACGCTACCGCAGCACCACCATGTCATTCAACATGTGTCATTCAACTACCAAGTACAATTTCTTAAAGAACCATTACCTAGACTAAATAATGATATACAGCTAAATCAATCACATGCACTGTTGTACACTGAAACGTGTTGAAATTGAAGTAAAAAAATCACACTAAAGCTACTTTCATGTTTAAAATACTAGAAAGAGAAACTGCATCATTAATGCCTGGAGCAGCAGCTGTATTAAGTCTGTGTTGCCAAGTTAGTTCTTTAAACTCAAGTTGTGTGTCTAAGTCCCTGCTAAAGTTATCCTGTCTATATTGAAGAACAGGAATTGTTTTTTGCCTATTTATAGAATAGCAACAATATTAACAAATAAAGAAGTAATATTATATAAAAATATTATGATATAAGTAGGCAAAGTCATATACAAAAGTATTAAAATAGGTGACACACTTGTTAGCACAGTGATTTTCAGTTGAGGTGCATTCTCTGTGGAGTCTGTATGATCTCCAAGTTTGGAATGTTGACTGGTGCTCCAGTTTCCTCCCACACCCCAGAGATTTGCTACAGGTGAATTGGTCAGCCTTAAAAATGCTCATCTGTGTGTGTGCATGTGTGTGTGTGTGTGTGTGTGTGTGTGTGTGTGTGTGTGTGTGTGTGTGTGTGTGTGTGTGTGTGTGTGTGTGTATCTTTCCTGTGATAGATTGGTTTGTGCCTCTTAGTTTCCCTGTCTTTATTTATTTATTTGTATTTGTTTTCCAGGCAGAGCACTGATCTCCATGGACCATTTTCAGACTCAGCCCAGAACCAGTGTCTGGTTAAGTATCTTGAGTTACAGTCAGACAATGGAGGCTGACAGAATCAAGCCTAGCACCACTGGACTACAGGAAACAGCTCATTAACAGCTCCTTTATCCTGTAAGCCAACTGCCAGACTACTGGAAACTGCCAATTGCAGTACTGCCAGTCTTGCCCCCATTAAGTAATGGGAAAGGCTTTTGATCCCCTGAGAACCTGAAGGGCTATCAAATAGTGAACAAATGGATGAAATAAGTGAACACTACAATCCAAGACTTGTGTCATGAATGAGCAGGTACTAGCTAATGATGTAACAGACTTTTAAGTATATAACCAAATAAGAGGTGAATATGTTGGCAAATGACTGCAAACCTTTAAATTCAGCCTCAGATGCCACAGCCAACACAGCAGAGAATGGCAGACTTGCTGGGTAAGCATAGGTAAGGTGTGAATACATTAGGAGTTGCAAGTAATTCCAGCAAATGCAAATTACCTGTAACAATAGCTATAGATAGCAGAATTAAAGGGATACAATGTTACATGAACAGTGGTCATCACCAAGCATACCACACAGTAATTTATTTTGTGTAGTGGGATATCTTCATGTAATTGGGTCTGAGATAAACACAAGTATCATTATCCTTTTGGTGGGAATAAAGAAATATGTTGGGCTCTAAATATAAGCTAGCATCAAAGGCTGAGTTTCAGGATCTTGAAAATTAATATTAATAGGAGGGCAGCACTCTTTAGATACAAGGCAGCTGACTCTGCATATGATATCTGAATGATGTTCATATTTTGGAGATGAGACAATAAATCTGCAGATCTTGTTACTGAGGACCTGGAGGTCATGCAGAATTCTGGTGGGGAACTGGTTACAAGAGGGAGACCGCACTCAAGTTGAGGGAGTAAGATACCTTTACTGATGACAGCTCTGGCATATGGACTGAGAAACGTGGAGAGTTTATATACATGTGATGATGTAATACATAAGTACAACACTGAAGCTAATCACAGAATGACAACAGAAAGCAATGGATCTAATTTCATAATCAAAGTTGCAACACTAGATGCCTCTGAGGGTAACAGGGTTACAGCAATCTCCAACATGATGCACTGTTTGAGTACAGCATTATCAAAGGCATGAAGAGCATCGGGCTAGATGACTGTCTAAAGGTGTACTTTGTAGATGCAATCACACTGACTAAGGGGAAATAGTTTAGTGACGGAATGTACAGGTGTGGTAGTAGGTGGCCACACAGCATGTGGCAAGAAGTATAGATAGTGAGATAATGCATGCCATGAGTATTGTAAGGGATCTTATGAATTCAGTGCGGGATTGTATCAATGAATCTACTGGCATGGTCTCTGGCTGTAAGAGACTTTAATGGATTACTGTGTCCTTAACTGGAAATTATCTTGTCAAGTGTGGCACAACTGTATATCTGATAATTTAATATGTGGGACTGACACAACCTGTAACTGTGTCATATGCAAGCATGGCTGTGTATCTGATTAGACAATGTATCAGTATGGAAATGCAAGTGATTATGTGGCAAGTGGCCATATAAATGTATATTATAATATCATATACAGAGATGGTCATGTACAGTAAGTGCAACATGGATTGTTTAATTATGTAAGTATGTGGCCAACACTGCAGCATAACTGAGGCTATGAAATGTGACTCAAGCATTGTAAGTGTTCACATGGACTGGAATTCTTGATGATGTCAGGTGTCAGTGAGGTCATGCAGAACCGGTACAGTACATTTTATCCACTGCTGTAATGTATGTACACAGCACTGTCCAGTGGTGTGTGTGTGTGTGTGTGTGTGTGTGTGTGTGTGTGTGTGTGTGTGTGTGTGTGTGTGTGTGTGTGTGTGTGTGTGTGTGTGTGTGTATGTTCACACCCATTTCTTTTGCTGTGTCACAGTATGTGCACTACCTGGTCAGCCCTAATCAGATGCAGTGATGGCACCCAGCCAACCCTGGCTAGGATACCTCAACAACAGAATCCAGGAGGGTTAATGTCTTAGCGTCAGACACCATCCCTGACTGTGTATGGCCATGGTCCAACATATGAACGCAGCCATAGCTGCAGCAAGTCCACCTCATCACAGGAGATTGTCTGCAATACAGTGTACTAATAATGCAGAGATCCACACCTTCACCTCCTGCAACATGCACCCCCCACCAAGTATGGGTTGACTGACAGATATCACTGTGTCCTTTGCCACCTGGGCACATGATAACAAAAAGAAACCCTGTATCTCCTACAGTCTGCAACCATTCTTCTTACTCACACATTCTTTAATAGTGTGGTCCTCTTGTCTTGCTGTTATTAGAGACATTGAAAACATTTACCTCTCACAATATTTTTTATAATTTTATTATACCTCCACAATGGAAATGTACATTTGCATGATACTGATCTATAATGCATGCCTTTATACATTCATTATAAATTGTATTGCTGTGCTTCATTTGCAATTGTTCTGCTCACATTGTACTGCATTTTACAGTATGTTTTCAATTATAATTGTGCTATTTTAACTGCACTGTGTTCTTAAATCCAGGATAAGCCTGAAAGAGGTCTGTGTGGATCAGTGCTCTAGCCTGTTCATCAAATCTAAATAAAATACTAAGCAAATGACTATGAAAAATTCACCCTGGGGATCACTCCAGTGGCTGTACTCGACAGAGGCACTGGGAACTAAGGTTGGGTGGCATGATGCCAGGGTAATCCTATGGGCTAGGCTTGTAAAGGCATCAGGGCCATTAGCCTAGTACACACCTATGAACCTATGAACCTATGTTGTGTGTGTGTGTGTGTGTGTGTGTGTGTGTGTGTGTGTGTGTGTGTGTGTGTGTGTGTGTGTGTGTGTGTGTGTGTGTGTGTGTGTGTGTGTGTGTGTGTGTGTGTGTGTGTGTGTGTGTGTGTGTATGTGTGTGTGTGTGTGTGTGTGTGTGTGTGTGTGTGTGTGTATGCGTTTGTATATTTGATTCTCTTTCCCATATGAGGCTCTGCTCTGTGGGGGACTGCAGTATATCCACACATATGCTGCACAGTTGTGGCAATGCAAGTTAGTTTGGCACACGTGTATTTACAGATGAAATGTGTGAGTAGGTCTCTGGAGATTATCATATCAAATATGATGCAAAAATCCATCTGATGCTGTCATGTCTCAGCTTAGCACTGCATGCTGTTATATGGTGTAGGAGCAACTTGCACTGATTTAATAACATATGGCTGCAACAATGTAAGTGATAATATTGAGTGTGAGCTGCATGCTGTATGTGATGATGAAATGATATGTGATTGCAGTAGTCTAAATGATTCTGTGGAATGGGGAGAGGTAATTGCATCTACTGATGTAAAGCATGGGTGTGAACATTCACAGTGAGGACAGTGGAATGCATCGGTGATGTAATCCGCAGTTGTGGCTTATATAAGCGATCACACACCATGGTGGTGGCAATGTATCAAATTACTGAAATCATGAGTGTGTCAGTGAAAGAGCTATTCATATGCTGTAGGTGCAATCTGCAATGCAATGTATAGCATGAGAATGTGGTAGTGTGACAGACTGAATTCTAATTTACCCTCTACCTTTTTATGACCAAACTACAACAGTTAGATGATATTATGTGTTGCTGGCTTTATACATAAATGTGATGGGTAAGAGTGGTAGCATATGTCATTTCTCTAGTTTTATGACATTGTGTCTAAATATATGCTGTATGAGTCCCTTTCTTTATTTGATCAAAAGTCATGGAAATGTGGCCAGCTCTGTGATGGACAGGGATAAAACCGTAACCATGACTCTGATGATTCAGTACTGACTAGTGATTTGGGTGTTAAAGGAGCTGTTAAAGGGGGGTGGGTGTGAGAAGAAGAACCTGGTCACCCATCTTGGGGAAAAGAAAGACACCTGACCCAATGCATGGCATCCACTGCATGGCTGGCACCCAGCAGATACAGGTTTTGCTGCTTGCAGCGTATAGGCTTAGATATGCATGCCCACCAAACTGGCCCATGTGCAGAATTATGCATGAGCACTTGAGCACTATGGCAGGAATCCCATGCACATCAGATTGCTGCAACATGCAGCAGGAATAACCTTGATATTTGTTTGCCTGGATGACAACTTCCTATGAACAGTTCTCACCTGACGGGAATCACTGGGTCAGGTGGTCATCAGCGAGTTTGGCAATCAGTAGGAATGGGGAGAAAAGCGCATGGAAATGTGACAGCAGTGTTGTGCCATGTACCAGTGACTTTGTTGTGCACCGTTTTACATATTTAGTATAGTTGTGCCCTGATCATGTGATGTGCCTGTGCCATTACAAATTATCCTCTGGAACGTGTTCAGTAAACTTTACTGGAGCATATAATTTTAAGTATTGGGTCATATATTTCATCACTTTCTTACCTTCCTTTTTATCTGCTTCCTAAAATCTGTGGAAGCATGAACGTTTTAATAAAGTATAGAATGTGGCATACCTTTGTTTCTTCCATCTTACTGCTGAATTTCTTCATAACCCCCCCCCCCCCCCCATTCTCATCTGGCTTCCTTTGTCTGCACAACACGTTCTGCATTAATTACTGCCTCATTTTACACTTCACTTCTCATTGTCTTCTCTAGGCCTTATATCATTCCTCCCTTGTGCCCTCGGTGCACCAGCAGTAACAAAGCACAGCGCAGATCATTCAGACTGTCAATTGCAAGTGACTTTTGTCCTATAGATCTGGGTTTGATTCCCCCATCTTTGTTTGCACATTGAATCTCTTAAACAAATCACTTAACCAGACCACAGATATTAACTAACATTTGAAAAAAAGCACCTGTGCTTAATGAGTCTCATCAGGGTAAAACAGTGAATAATCACCAAGCAGCAAAGGATGCGAGTGTTGTGGAATGGTCAACAGAATACCAATCACTGATTTTTCACTTGCAACTTTACTGTCAAAAGAAGGTAGTATCACCTCCTGGTTAATGTAATGATTTTTTGTATTTCATGTTATCCTTTTAAAAAAGCAACTGAATACTGAAAGGATGCTTAACTTGTATAGATTAAAATGGTATTTCCATAACACTGTTATAGATCTAAGTACATACCAATATACAAATATGACAGACACAAGGCAAAAATGAATGAATGGAGCACAAAATGATGTGACCATATGCAAATGAAGTAAAACTTATTATTGTACAGATGTGTACCTGAGAAGTAAGGACTGAAAGTTAAGCTGCATGTGATATTAATAAAATGCAGTATGTCTGTGTAATGATAATATACATTCAAATGCATTTCAGACCCACAGCTTGAGCACATCTGAGCTCAAATGGTTTTCCTGCTGTGCTTTGCACAAATAGATAGATGCGCATAAATAAACAAATGGAAATAACTTATGGAGAGTAACACAAAAATACTCATAATAAGTGAGATTTGTGTACATTTCTTTAGATTCATATACTATTTTCAATTGTTCTATAGCTAAATAATGCAGATAGGGTGTATACAATTGATTTCATAAATCATATTTTAGTTATGGGATTTTTTTCTAGTACATAATTACCTTCTGAGAGTCACAATGATGCAGAAAACCACAGTGAAACCCATTGTGATTGCTTCCCGAAGAGGACAGGATGTCCTGCAAACTGACCATCTTGTGATCAAAGAGACTACACTGCTGGGTTATTTCACATACAAATGGGAACAACACAGAGAAAGGAAATAACATCTATTTGTTCATTACTGATTTCTCAAAGTATTTTCTCCTTTTCTCTGGGTATTAGTTGCTACCACTATGCATATTTAATAGATAGCACATTCTCACTCACTCACTTATCTGTGCTTCGATTCTATGATTTAGGTCAGATTATTTTTATTTGCTTTAGACTGTGACCTGAAACTACTGTGCATTTTGTCTGAGTGATAATATATAAGGGCAGAAGGAGTCAGTTACCACTTCAATACTACTGATAATTATATCTATTTCATACATAAATTATGAACTGGTTTTACATATATTTAGTGCATGTTCGGATGTCTGGCGATTGCATTTTATTTAGCCTCCTACATAATTTGATTCTACGTACATACAGTATATAACATCAAAATATCTGAAAACATTTTATTTAGCATTCATTCCTTTTGACAAAACAATAAGCTCAGCTAACTTAAGTGCGTATTATTCTGTGGTTATGAGTGTGTGTGTGTGTGTGTGTGTGTGTGTGTGTGCGTGTGTGTGTGTGTGTGTGTGTGTGTGTGTGTGTGTGTGTGTGTGTGTGTGTGTGTCTTATGGACTTCCAGTTCCTGATGACATTTCCCCTGCTTATATGCACCATTCTGCACTGTACAATACTGGGACAAAATGCTACATTCTTGCAATTTACACATTTAAATATTGATATACTTGAAAAGTACCAAGTTTAGCTCTATGTAAATTAGAAGGATCTCAAGTATTTCTAAATTAACATGGACTGATGCTGGCAAATTCAAGCATGCAGCATATCTGCTAGCGCAAGGCAATTCATTTCAGGCATGTCTGTTGATAAGGGAGTACCACCATGTACTGTCTCTCAGCAGTTTTGTAATGCAGTTGTGTTCTTGCCTTGTTTGACTCTCCCAGCAGCAGCTGCAGTTGCCGCAGAGAAACAGGAGGCCTTGTAATAGCCCAGAGCCCTTTGTTATTTCCCCAATGCCCCACTGCATGCAAATTACCTTAATATTTGCATCGAAGGCATCTCCTCAGCTGTGTTTCCTTTCTCGTCTCGCTCTTTTTTTCTTTTTCTTTTCTTGCATTTTCTCTTTCTCTCTGCATCTCCCTTCTGAATAAGAATGGTAGCTTTCGCTGAACTGCAAGACAAAGGAATGAGAAATTGAAAGAGCAAATAGAGAGGGGAGCTCTGTCTGTCAGCTCAGTTGATCATAAAGGTATCAACCTGCCCCCCCCATCTTCACACATTCTTATCACCTCCACCACTGATGAAGCTAGAGCTAAGGATATTACAAACATACATCCCCCACCTGTATAAATGCAGCATTATTCAGCATATGTAATATAAAAATACATCTTTTCATAGCCTTATGTAAATGTGTAACAAGTAACAGAAAACATAAACCATTTTTATTGCAGGAACTATAAAAAAGCATACATTTTTAGAGTTATAAATCAGCATCTGAAGAGCGAAGGAGTCCATCATGCTACAACTTACGCAGCTGTATTACGAATCACTTATAGCTGCATTGTTTATATAGCATTTATTATCCAAAAATGCATACTGCTATAGAATATCGTATGATTCTTGTCAGAGAAACATTTTTGTGGAACATCCTATCAGTTTCTGATTTAAGTAATTGGTGGTTTCCCATCTCTACATTATTTCACAAGTCTGTAAGGTAGAACAAAATATATATAACCGATTATAAGGGTCTGCTTTGATGCAAACAAAGTCATTATCAAAGTCTTTCTATTAGCTATTAAAGCTCAATATAAGCTTCTATGGAAAATACATTTTTAGTCAAGACTATTAGCATAATTAGACAGAATTCTGCAACTCCCACCCTCAAAAAAATAGTCATCATGGCACCCCCACCTCCCCCAAAAAATAATCATCGTGGCCAAGTAGCTTAATTTGTAGGACAGTTTTTAGAACCAGAAGTTATACTGCTTATTGTTTCACTAACCTCTTTACAATCATCACTGAGGCTATGATAAATTTTGGGGACTTTCAAAGTAAGGCCTGAATCACATTTAAAATGTTCAAGTAAAAGCAAGTTAAGTCTCAACTACCAAATCCTGAGAAAAGCAAATTCTGCAGTTTAAATTCAAGAAGAAAAATATAGTTTCATAGGTTCAAATGTAATTCAGCTGCAAGAAGTCAGACCTGATTCATTCAGCACATCCTACATGTTGGTATTTGAGAGCTGATCTTGCTTGTTTAAGGCCATAAATAGATGAAATGAAAAACAGATACAGCAAATGTAATCTTCCCCAGGTACACTGATGAGCACAGCTATATGCAGAGGTTTAACTGGAAGCAGCTTATAATAATAAAAAAAATCTACCAACTGCTTTTGGAGTCATTTCATTACATAATTTCAAAATGCCAGGCAGCAACAACCATCAACCAATGGTAAACTTATGACCAATGTATTTCTTTGCAGTTGTCTGGTAGCTTTTAAAAATGGCAGTTTCATTTAGTCAAGTGAGAGAGTGACAAGGTATTTGTATGTGATTTGGCAACCTGATTCAAGAAAGAACTTGGAATACAAAAGAATCCTGTAGGGAAGGCAGTATAGAACATTCTAGAGAGTGTCATCCTTGGCTTGGAGTATATGGCAGCTATCACTGATGCTGTGGTATGCTAAACAGTAGCTAGGGGTCAATTCAAGACACCAAACACAAGCACCATCACCCTGGAGATGACTGGAGTCTGAAATTTCTTTTTATCAAATGTACAGTTTTCCAGGAGTGGAGGGAACTTAAAAGAAAATGTATTTAACTCCTGTATGAAGTCACTCCTCAGGTTCTGTCTTTTCACAGAACATAAGGGATATTGCCTTATGCTTATCATTTCTCCAGCTGTCTTGGACTGTTAAACAGACCTTCAAAAATGTGTGTTCAGGTGAGTCAAGCCCTGGGATGATAGTCGTGCTGTTACTGTATATGCATATATGGGATAAATTATACGTGAAACAAAGGAAAGACATGAATCTTGACTGGCACCATTCAAAACAATTCTGATATGGCCTTATCATTTATATGAAGCACTACTAAAGTAAAATTCTTCCCTGAATATGTGGGTGTGAGGAGTTACTTGCTATTTTGTGCAACAAGGATGCCAGAGTCCAGAATACAGCTAAACAGAAATCTGGCAACACTGTGTGAATTGTAGAATAAGGTAAATGATGTATGTATGTCATGCACAGATTCCCGTGTGTCCCATATGGAAGCTGTATTAGAGAACCTAATCCGCAGACCATTATATATAAGTCCCTTGGCAGCAGAAGGATGTGACTATTGTGTTAATCTGCTCTTTAAGTGAATTCAGTATTCAGAGATGACGGCGCGAGTAATTACGCAGTAGGTGTTATAGTAGGAAAGCTCATTAGTTCCTATACCATATTAGTCTTTTCTTTAAGTCTCTGATTAGAAAAGTGAAGAAATAACTTGTCAAATGGAACCAGAAATACTCAGTATAGGCATCTAAATCTCTTGTATATTTTGCAGAGGATATCACAACTATGGAACATACTCCCTGTTCACCCCTGTTCATTTTGAAGTGCAACTTAGATCTATGGATGGGAAACAGAAAATGTACCCCAGGACTGCCCCCATACTACTAATGGACAGAGGCAGTTCTTAAATGCTTTATCCCATGCATGGGTCCCCTCAAATTATCTATGGTATGATCCCAGTTATTCTTATTATGAGTAATGCATAATTATTGGCCATGGGATGGGTCAGGCCAATCTATAACCAAATGGGATTGGTTATTTTGAGCACAAAAAGGGAAACTGGCTACGGTTAAAATGGCCTGCAAGGCAGGTAGCCTAGGTACTTACCTATGAAGCTTTGTTGCTGCACAAAAAATGTTTCTCACATATAGTACTGAGATTCCCTTGTTTTTCTGTCTTTAAGGTGGATTACTAGCTTATCTGGAGTAACAGAAACATAAGGGTGAATACTGAGGTGTTACTGTTCCTCTGAGATCTATGCTATGCCATAAACTCATAATGATACTCTCTGTAGCTATGATATGTGAAGATAATGCTTTGATGTACATGTAGTACAGTATCTCTGACATTTGTTTTGCTGAGCCTTGTGAAGAACAGCGCCATTTAGACAACATAATGTAACAGTGACTTCTGTGTGATTATGGTATGGGATTCTTTGGAATAGTGCATTGAGGAAATGTCAGGAACAGGAAGAGGAAAAGGAACACTCATTGAGGAAATGTCAGGAACAGGAGGAGGAAAAGGAACACTCATTGAGGAAATGTCAGGAACAGGAGGAGGAAAAGGAACACTTGTCAGGGTAAGAGATCAGGAAGAACAACCTTGTTAGCAATATAGCTTCACTAAACAGGAAGATGGCACATAACATGGGGGAAAAGGATGGGAGACTCAGGTAGGGCTTTTTTAAAAGCAGAGCTACAGTATTCATGTATTAGCAATGGAGGAGATGAAATTGTGGTAGAAAGTTGGGCGAGCCAGTGTTAATATATATATATATATATATATATATCTATAATAGAAAAACTAAGTATGCAGGGCAGAAAATCTTGGAAAAATGGAGAGCAATGAAAGCTGGAAGGTGGGAGTAATACAAATGGTTAGAATGGGATACACTAATATGACAATGGAAAGAAGTTACAGGGATAAATGATGGCAACAATCATGTTACATAAGTGTGTCATGGTGCTGCATTTTAAACAGGAAAGGTGGGAAGGATGGCAGAAGCAAAGGGGTAGAAAGACAGCAGTCATAATGAATGTTACTATTTGGAGTGCTCACTTGGATGAATGGTTTTAATGCAGTCAGAGCACCCCCCACTATACAGGGGTGTACCACCTATCATGCCTTCAGGTCTTTGGGCATATATATATATATATATATATATATATATATATATATATATATGTGTGTGTGTGTGTGTGTGTGTGTGTGTGTGTGTGTGTGTGTCTGCGTGGGTCTATGTCATTAGACTGAATGCTCATTTGACTGAATCACAAATGGCTGAACACAATTGAATGTAAACACATTTACACTAAATTACAATTTATAGAAACCTGTAAAGCTCTATAGACAGTATGTGATGGTGTTATTTCTGATCATAGGAGTTATTAAGGCAGTGAATCTAGAGGAGTGCATTTGGATTGTCAAAGGCCTCCAACATGTTATACTCTCAGATCTGTAGATGTTTGTGTTTATGCATCAGCACTGATTCTTTGTGTATAGTCTGTTTTTCATTTCTCCACAGTTGTGTGACAATGGAGTTAGTAAATATAAGTAAGGGGGTGTAGGGGCAAAGTCCTTCCACTTTGGGACTGCAGAGGGCTTGCTCCCCTGGGAAAAAAAGTTTTTTTGCAATATATGTGTTGTAGAATGTTTTCTGTCAGCTGTGATTCAGTCAGATAAGTTTAGTTGTGTTTACTGATTTCTTATTCTTTTAGATGAGCATTCGATCACATAAAAAAACACACACACACATGTGTGTGTGTGTGTGTGTATATATATATATATATATATATATATATATATATATACACACACACACACACACACACACACATATATATATATATATATATATATATATATATACACACACACACATGTATGCATATATTCATTTGTATATAATCGTGTCATGCATTAGTATAATTAAAACAAAAACACAGAGCATTTTTCATAAAATTAGATTTTCATAATTTACTATCAATTCATCTTCAAGTGTGTGACAAAAATCATGCTTTAGCACCACAATAAACTTTTCCACACAGTAACATTCTTATATCACATAGGCCAAATAGTTCCCTGTAGCAAAGACTACGAAAGAAAATCACCATTCTCATTTGTTTTTAAAAATTCGTTTGGAATTGCAATCTTCCTTGCTTGATTAACAAGGAGAGTGGCAGAAACGTATGAGGGTGTGTAGCTACTTCAGATACCCGAATTACATATCCCACTGAGCTTTGCCTTAAAAGTTAACAGAATCATGTAACCATTCTGCAGACCTTAGCACAGATGTAAGCGTAGCAAGACCTACTACTTACTTTACGAGAAGCCTCACTACTATATTTTCCAGCTGATGCAGTCTGTAAATCTTTTGTCCAGTTATTCTATGTACAGATCGTTACAGTACTCCAAGCATGAGCTCACAAAACCATAGATCAGTGTCATTGTCCAAAGGCTAAAGCTAGACAATATTGTATACATGAAAATAATGCATTTTTGACCATAGCTTACACTTGCTTGCTATGTTATGGTGCAGTTCTGATTAAAAAAAAATAATGTCAAGATTTTGATCCATTTTTAATACAAAACTTACCACTACAAGATCCGGAAGATGGTCTTGGAAAAGATGTGGCCTTTAGAGAAAGAGCCCATTACTATTTTTTTAGATTTTGCACAATATCATTTCAATCATTTTGGAGTTATCCAGTCATGCATCTCAGAATGGCAACTGCTTTACCAGACTTATTAAAGGGTGAGTAGAATATCATAGGTGTAGTAGACATACCCCATACCATTCCTAATTAAGTTGTCTCCTTGCAGCAGAAAGTAGACTGGTAAACGGGTATCCTGTGGGATATCCTTCCTCTTGTAAGGATAGATGAGTAGACTCCAAATCTTGCTTGTACAGGGAGGGGGGCTACCACACAGCCTAGCCCTCTGTCTAAATGATGCACCACTGTATGGCAGGCCACACTGGGATCAAGCTGAAGGTGATACACCTACATTCCAGTATAACAAACCAAGGTGTCCTGCATCTTCCCAGGGTGTGTGAGCCAGTGCCAGCCATTCACTCCCAACCTAACCTGCATGGCCCTCCAGCACTTGAGGTGCTAACGTGAGTCATCTGGGTGATAGGGCTTTGCCCTGTATGTAACAGGGCCAAAACAGAAGTAAAAAATGAATTAACAGAGTTGAAGAACAGTTGACTAAAATGAATAAAAGAATATCATGTCAGTTCATTTTTTCAAAGCAAATTATTAGTTGTCAGTCAGTGTACCATGATTGCTGAAACCTGTAAGGGGAAAAGTTAAGCCACATTATAGCATAATTAGTTACTACGGTAAGCACATTTCTTTAGAGCTCTCAGAATTATTGTTTTATTCAAAATGCTTCAAAAAGAAACAACATCTGTTCAGTGTGTACCATTTGAAAGAGTAACCATGCATTGCTTAATGTCATGCATCAAATATAGATCTAAACCGTACAGTGAAGTTTCTCTATTCTTACATGGCTTTCGCCTTGGGGCCTAACGGATAAGGTTTCTGACTTCTTGAAAGACTGTAGGTTTGAGTCCTATAATGGTTGTTCCAAAGAGTGGCTGCAGTTTAGTCTGGTAGATACAGCAGAAAATTAAGGCTACTGTACAAACTGTTAGCAATCTACTTTCTATTGTACAGGGTTTGAGTCCACAGCCTTCATTTGCCTATTAAGTCAGTCTGAGCAAATCACTTAATCTGAGAGTGCTTTGGAGCAATTTGTGAATTTCAAATAGGCTTCTTGATGGTCTCCTGGACTGCATGTCTACTAAATACTCATGAAATAGTCTGAACATTTGGTCTTCCCTTAGTGTTTGCATGAAACTTCAACATGGATTTTTTTTCTCTGCATTTCTCTGTTAGATGTTCTTCTCACAATTATTTTTTCAGCAATTTTTAAAGTCTGAGGGAACTTAATGGTGGTATGGCAGCTGAACATAAGGCTGCTAGAGTATTTCCTGTACAAGGGTAGGTGAAACTCCTGTAAACTCACAACACTTTCAGGATCTGCTGCCTCCAAGGAATTTCTTCATTCTGGAAATTCTGAGAGCTTTGGGGCTACTAGCCATGAAATCTTCTGTCATGTCACTCCCATGAGTTCATTTTTTCCAATGTTATATTCCAAGTTTTGAAAAAAATATAGAAACTGGACACTGTTTAATGGTGGTCCATTATCTAATTTCTTTATCTCTGGTGTTCCAAACATAAAACACATTTTGTGCAGCACTGAGAAAACTTTACTGCTTGATATAGCTATCATTGATTCTATAACAGCAAACAGGTAATATTAAGTTGTTTATGGGATCAAAGACATCAGTGCAGACTTCCTCTTATTTGTTTTTGGCAACTCTACCATCCACAGGGGTATATTTTTGTCATAGCAGTGTTAGACTGGCATAGTATGTAATTTTTGAGAATAGTCTCTATAAACTCCCACAAAGTTCCATAAACAATTAGAAACCCAACACCTTCCAGTGTCCCATTAAATGGAGGGGATGAAAGCACTAGTCCTATTAAAAAGAGAGGAGAAAAGCACTAAACTGTTTTTGATTGTTTTTATGATTTCCTATTAAACATGGAAATACTTTTTTTGATGTATTATTTGACGTCTGGTCACTGGAAGGACTGTATTATAGAAAAGACTGTATCCCAACATGCATTTCATTGAACTATATTTTTTTCACTTTACAGTAGCCATTGCTTTGCTCTGCTTAGATATGCTCTGTGGAGTATGATTAATGTCCTTTTCTGAAATGAAGCCGGAATGATTAATGAAATACCTTTTAGTGACTATCTACTACTGTCTGGCACCAGTAATTCTTTCTGACAGCTTCAAACCTCTTTAACGCCAGTGGACCATCTTTGCTTATTGTGTACCATGCACCTCTCTTACTTAGTCACTTTCTGTTTTCTATTCAGATTCAGCTAAAATAAATGCTGTTTGAACAGCACACTCAGCCATGCAGTTCACATATCCTACAGTTAATACTTCATAGTAGTCCCTCATTTTTTACCACCTGTCAACTCTCTTTTATATATTTTTTTATTTTTATTTTTATTTATTTATTGTATCACAATCTTGATTTTTGCCTCATATTTTTGTCCTTTCACTTATAAAATTATTTATTTTCTGGTAAATTATCAAGGATTGCAATCAGTCAATAATGTCAGATACTGGAGTTTAATACTTCGTATTGTTTAGAGTACATGTGCTGATGCAAAATGGATTGCTCTATTAACATTTTAACTCAGAATAATATTTAAAAACTGATCTTGTTTTAAGGCCATTATCCCCCATTATTTTTGCTTTGTCCAAATTTTTTGAGCAAAGAAGTTGAGAGTAATGCCTAAAATAAATGTATACTTTAAAATATAATCTGCTATAGTGCTCTTCATTTCCTTGTAAATTGCACTGAACTTGTAGGGCATAATGTCATAACCCATTTTTTTTATGTGAATGTATGTTTTAAACCAGAAATACTTGAAGATTGTCTCTGGAGCTTATGATGTTAAAATAAAGCAAAGTTTTTTTTATATAAGTAGATGTGGAAAATATTGCTGATGCTTACCTTTCAGTAACGGAACATCTTTTCCAAGCTCTGGGAAGGATGTACTTGCATAACCAGTCAGTTTGTCTGACCACTGGCTTAGTGCTGTGCCTTGTCACACAACACTTGCATATACTTTTAAAATTGTTTCATAATCAGGGTGAAAATACACTATTACAGTTTCAAAATGTAAGTTCATCTTCAGCTCATTTAAAGTTTTCTGATGTCTGATTGCCCACTTAAAAATAGGGGACTCTATTCATAAACATGCTACTCAATTGTATACAGTTGTAATGCAGTAAAAGCAACATATATGCCCTGTGAGTTTCATAAAACTGCATTGACTCCCCACAGAACACAACCACATTTTACAAAATACTTGGAAGACACATTATGTGTGTAAATAATAACCATCAGTAATGCATTCAAATCACAGAAATGTAAATTATGAAAGGGAAAATTGAAGTAAACCTTAAATTTATGGTAATGAAACGGTGGACTTATCATACCTTTCAAGTCATGCCAGCACCAAAATATTCACAAATACTGATGTGCTGCTCAGTATAATGTAACCAAGCAATACCATTGGCCTTAGATATCAGAAAATGGCACACACAAACAGAGCAGCCAATCATACCTTATCCCATCCCCAATACATCACCATCATCTTTCTCCCACCAATGAAAATGCACATGCACTCACTATCTTCATTTTAATATTCCATAATGCATCATTACTTCCTAGGCATTGCCAGGGAAGCTGGCTGCTAAATAGCAGCAGATAGAGTGAAAGGCTGCAGTAGCATCCACCCTGCCTTACTATGAATGATCGGGCACATCCAATAGCAGGAAGCATCAAGGGGTGAAGAGCAAAGAAAATGTGGAAGGTTTCAACCCTTATAAAAACAGAGTGAGAGCCTTTGGACCTGCCCAGGAGTCTATATGTCCACTGGGCTTGTAGCATGTTGGCTTCAAGGAGACTAGATGTCCTATAATAGGGGCAAATCTCTTAGGTTCTCTGCATCTTCCCACATCTTTATGTTTGGTAATTACTTGACTGAATGTGCAGAAACTGGCAACAACTTTACAAGTAGATGATAAAGTAAAATATTGCCAATAGTTTTATAGACATTTAAAAAGTTACTTGTTCACGTAATTGTGCAATTATAATGTATTAGGTTTCTCTAGTTATTTAAAGCAAATACAAAAACTGAGTTTTGAAATGTATAGATCTTCAACTCCAGTAATTATTGAAAACAAACTTTTGGAATCTGTAGACCAGCAACACCAATAATTATTGTACAGTGAGTTTTGAATTGTGTAAACCTACAACTCCTGCAATGTGATGCACGTAAGTGTGGGTAGTATAGAACTGTGTAAACTTGCAACTCCTGCAATGTGATGCAAGTAAGTATGGGTAGTATAGAACTGTGTAAACCTGCAACTCCTGGAATGTGATGCATGTAAGTATGGGTGGTGTAGAACTGTATAAACCTGCAACTCCTGCAATGTGATGCATGCAAGTATAGGTAGTATAGGACTGTGTAAACCTTTAGCTCCTGTAATGTGAGGCACAAAGGTATGGGTAGTACAGAACTGTGTAAACCTGCAACTCCTGCAATGTGATGCATGTATGTGTGGGTAGTATAGAACTGTGCAAACCTGCAGCTCCGGCAATGTGAAGAACAAAAGTATGGGTAGTATAGAACTGTGCAATCCTGCAGCTCCTGCAATGTGATCCACAAAAGTATGTACAGTATAGAACTGTGTAAACCAGCAACTCCTACAGTGTGATGCATGTAAGTATGGGTAATATAGAACTGTGTAAACCTGAAACTCCGGCAATGTGATGCATGTAAGTATCGGTAGTATAGAACTGCGTAAACCTGCAGCTGCTACAATGTGATGCACGTAAGTATGGGTGGTATAGAACTGTGTAAACCTGCAAGTTCTGCAATGTGATACACATAAGCATGGGTAGTATAGAACTGTGTAAACCTGCAGCTCCTGCAATGTGATGCACAAAAGTATGGGTAGTATAGAACTGTGTTAACCTGCAGCTCCTGCAATGTGATGCATGTAAGTATGCGCAATATGGAACTGTGTAAACCTGCAACCCCTGCAGTGTGATGCATGTAAGTATGGGCAGTATAGAACTGTGTAAACCTGCAACTCCTGCAATGTGATGCATGTAAGTATGGGTAGTATAGAACTGTGTAAACCTGCAGCTCCTGCAATGTGATGCACAAAAGTATGGGCAGTATAGAACTGCTTAAACCTGCAAGTCCTGCAATGTGATACATATAAGCATAGGTAGTATAGAACTGTGTAAATCTGCAGCTCCTGCAATGTGATGCACAAAAGTATGGGTAGTATAGAACTGTGTAAACCTGCAGCTCCTGCAATGTGATGCATGTAAGTATGCACAATATAGAACTGTGTAAACCTGCAACCCCTGCAATGTGATGCATGCAAGTATGGGCAGTATAGAACTGTGTAAACCTGAAACTCCTTCAATATGATGCATGTAAGTATGGGTAGTACAGAACTGTGTAAACCTGCAGCTCCTGCAATGTGATGCACAAAAGTACAAACATAATGAATTTTTTCTATTTCAAAGGAAGCTCTTCCTTACCCCTAGTGAACCACTTCCCATACCCACCAAACTCACCAAATTAGGCTCCAATATCTACACCTATGACCCATTAGAAAATAGGTACCTATCCATCTACTACTCAAAATTTATCACCCTCCTCCTCCGTTCTGGAGACATATACCCTAACCCAGGGCCTTCATACAACTCTACCTCTAAATAACATTCACATAGCTCTCCCCTGCACCACAAATCTCTTCTCCTTGCCACACTTAATGCCAGGAGCCTTTGTAATAAAATACCTTCCTTTCATGCCTGGATATCTCATAACAAATCTGATATTGTCTCTATCACAGAAACCTGGCTAAAACCACACATAAAAGATACCGAACTTATGCCCCCTAACTATAAACTTATAAGAAGTGACACACCTCAAAAGAAAGGTGGAGGAGTAGCCTTACTCTTCACCTCCTCCTTAACAGTAACACCCTATACTAAGCCCATACCCTCATTTGACACCGCCGAGCTACCCCTCGCCCTTCTCAAAGTAAACAACAATAAAACTTTATGCATTACCTCCCTGTACATTCCTTCTGGTAACAATATCCCTATACTGGAAGATATTCTTGCCTGGTTCACTTCCAATATAAATAGTGAGACTATAATCCTAGGCGATGTCAACATAAACTGGTCTTCCATTGACTCATCTATCCCTTCTCAAAGTATCAACCTATATCAATTCACACAGCTAATCAAAACCCCTACTAGACCAAATAAAGATTACACCACAGGTAGCATCCTTGACTGGATACTAGTCTCCCACCCAAACTGAGTTTCTGATAGTGGTACTCACACAGACTCCCTTAGTGACCATCTCCCTACCTACATATGCCATTCCCCCTCCACAATCCTCTTTCAACACAGACACATTACCACCTGCAACAAGCAAAACCGAGATAAAATCTGGAAATACTACCAAAAATGCAAAACTCCCATTTCTCTTGCCGAATACAAGCAACTGCAAAATCAAGTAAAAATCCTATTACAAATCCTACTACCTTAAACTTCAAAACAATCATAAAGCCAACCCCAGAAAATTTTTAAATAGTATTTCATCAATATTATCCCCAGGCAAAAAAGAGAACCCTTGCCCTGACCTATACACAACAGACCTCCACCTAGCTACCCAATTTAACTCCTTTTTCATTGGCTTCATAGGCAAACTCACCTCTTCTTTCCCTAACAACATCCCCGCCAACTTAACTGATAACAAAAACTTAACATCCATGAACCCTAAGTCCTCCCCATTCCTACCCACACTATAAAAAAGCTCCTACAAAAGTTAAAACCTTGCTCTAATGCCCCAGATGACATTCCATCCAACTTTCTCTAACTAGCTGCTGATGGTATGGCCCTTCCAATCAGCATCCTAATCAATCGTTCCATTCAGGAGTCCTATGTACCTTACCTCTGGAATAAAGCCTTCATCATCCCCCTCCATAAAGGAGGTACAAACTGTTCAATCTCCAACTTTCGCCCTATTGCTATCCTATCCCCTATCTCTGAGATATTTGAAAAATGTATTCACCTCCAACTATTACCCTACTTATTGAACAACCAACTCCTAACTCCTACCCAACATGGTTTATACCAGGACATAGCACCACCACTGCCCTTCTTTCCTTCCTCGAAATCATTAACTCTGCTCATGACTCTGGGAACATAGTTTCTACGCTCCTCCTCAACTTATGTATAGCTTTTGACACTGTCCCTCATGTGCTTTTACTTTCTAAACTCTCCCATCTTAATCTCTCCTCTTTGTCTGTCAAATGGTTCTCCAGCTATCTCTCAGCCAGGGAACAAGCTGTAAAATGGAACTACTGCACTTCCTCTTTCCTTCACACCCCAACAGGTGTACCCCAAGGCTCTATTTTGGGTCCTTTACTATTTAACATTTTCATCAATGATTTCCACCAAAAGATCCCCAATGCTAAACTGGTGCAATACGGAGATGACTCCACTATCATCTGCTCAGCCAAAACTCTTCCTTTACTAATAAACATTATGAAAGAAGCCTTCTCCTCCATGAGTCCTGGATGCTTGACAATCACTTAGCCCTAAATGCCTCCAAATCTAAAATAATGATCTTTACCCCTTCTAGACATACTGCTGCTGACAAAGCATCCTTCTTTATACTTAGCCTAAACAAAACAACTATTGAAATAGTTCCCCATACAAAACTTCTGGGCATTCTTATCAATGACCAGCTAAAATTTGATATCCACCTATAAACCAATATTAAAAAGACTCATCAAAAACTTGGTATGCTTTATCGACACAGGCGCTACCTTTCTCTGTCTTCTAGACAACTCCTATCTACCACCTACCTCCTACCCTCCTTTTTGTATGGAGCTCCGCTACTAACCTCCCATCATCCCTAAAATCTAAACTTTCCTCATGTTATAACAAAATTTCAAAGTTTGCCACAGGATCCAAATCCTCTACTCACCATTGCAACTCCCTACAAGCTCTAAATTGGTTGGAACTCCCAAGCTACCTAAATTTCATTCAACTAACTACAGCACACAAGCTAACTGTCAAGCCTTCTAACTGTCCATCACACTCCTCTTCCCTAAAACTGCACCAGTCACATAGAACACTTAGATCCACAAATCAGAACCTCTTAGAACTTTACAAGCCTTTACACGCACCAGGGCAACTTCTACTATCATTATCCCTTGCCAGATAATGAACTCTCTTCCCCCTTACATTAGAACCACCCCTAACCTACCATCCTTTAAAAAGCAACTCCACTCTCACCTCTACTCCTTCTGGGAGTGCTCCTGTACCCATCCTACCTGATTCCTGATACCTATCCCTATTCTATTCTACTCTAATCTCTGCCACTGCTTCAATTCATCTCTCTAAAATTCCTTTGCCTAAATACATGTAGTGTATTAAATGAACATAAATGTATTGTTTTTGTTAATATCTTATAAGTGATTGACTCTGCTCATATATTTCAAGATATGTAAAATCTTGCCTTGCTGTATATTGAATGTTAAACTGTTGTTCTCATATGCTGTACTAATACATTGTATATTGTATATTGTCTTTCTGTCTGGAGCTTTTCTCCTCGGGCCTCCATTGAAAACGGGCTACCTTGGCCCAGTGGACTTTCCCGGTTAACAAACTGAAATAAACAAAAAAACAAACAAACAAACAAACAAACAAATAAATAAATAAATAAATACGTATGGGTAGTATAGAACTGTGTAAATCTGCAATTCCTGCAATGTGATGCATGTAAGTATGCGTGGTATAGAACTGTGTAAACCTGCAACTCCTGCAATGTGATGCTCAAAAGTATGGGTAGTATAGAACTGTGTAAACCTGCAACTCCTGCAATGTGATGCACATAAATATGGGCAGTATAGAACTGTGTAAACCTGCAGCTCTTGCAATTTGATGCAGATAAGTATGGGTAGTATAGAACTGTGCAAACCTGCAACTCCTACATTGTGATGCATGTAAGTATGGGTAGTATTGAACTGTGTAAGCCTGCAACTCCTGCAATGTGATGCACGTAAGTATGGGCAGTATAGAACTTTGTAAACCTGCAACTCCTACAATGTGATGCACATATGAGTAGTATAGAAATGTGTAAACTTGCAACTCCTGCAATGTGATACACATAAGTATGGGCAGTATAGAACTGTGTAAACCTGCAGCTCCAGCAATATGATGCACATAAGTATGGGTAGTATAGAACTGTGTAAATCTGCAGCTCCTGAAATGTGATGCACAAAAGTATGGATAGTATAGAACAGTGTAAACCTGCAGCTCCTGCAATGTAATGCACATAAGTATGGGTAGTATAGAACTGTGTAAACCTGCAGGTCCTGCAATGTGATGCATGTAAGTATGGGTAGTATAGAACTGTGTAAACCTGCAGCTCCTGCAATGTGATGCATGCATGTATGGGTAGTATAGAACTGTGTAAACCTGCAGCTCCTGCAATGTAATGCATGTAAGTATAGGTAGTATAGAACTGTGTACTGCTAGTACCTTTACGCAGTTTGGAGCAGTACTGTATCCTGATGTCAGCAACACAATCTATGCTGATGAAACATGCTACTGACACATCCACTATTTTTCAAAGAGAATGCATAGAGGATTGGAATCCATGAACTGCATTGGTCAAAAAATCTTGTGAAAACACCTTTTAAGTGTTTTTTTTTTTTTTTTGCAGGGGAAGCCCACTACATCCCCTCATGCCTAAACCTATCTTTCTCTCTCTCTCTCTCTCAATATATATATATATATATATATATATATATATATATATATATATATACTAACTCCATGGTCACACTAACTTGAAGAAAGGAGAAATGACCCCCAAAAGTGAATCACTTCTGACACAGCTTACCAACCGTGATTTTATATGGAAGAATTCGGATCATAGTTGAGCTGAACCTTGAGTATTAAGTCTTCATTCACAGTAGGTTACCAGTTACTGACACAACAATATGCCAAATGTGGCATGCACTACAGTTTTATATGAGTGCACCCTATGTTTATGTATATGGAATTATCTATTTGCTCATTATTGTTTACTAAAGGCTTTTATGAAAAGTGTTGTTTTTTGCCATACCAAACACAGTGTTGAAATCCTTGATATTGTTTGAAGGAGACAAATCTTGCAGTATATTGATGTTGCTAGGCTTAGGTGAAATATATTACTGAGAAAGGATAAAACCATAAAAAAAGAAAGTTACGTACTTAACTGTAATGACAGCACTGTAAGAAGAAGACCCATCTTTGATCATCTTTATTTACTTATATATTAGCTTTTGATTATCATGAAAGTTTGACTGGTCAAAGCCCCTTTTCTGTGGAGGCCTGGGGAGAAAAGCTCCAAATTACATACACTTTTACAGGTAATTAGCGTGAGCTAATAAGAAAAATATACTACAATAACACTGAGCTATACATAGTTTAACAGTTGATCGGTATACTGTATAGTATTTACAACATCCTAAAGTCACACATATCTAAAGAACATTCACCATTATCTTACAGTTTTTGGATAAAGTTTCAGCAGATGATAATATGAATGTTTTATCTCAACAGTTATTAACTTGAGGCATGTAAAAAGGTGAAAAAGTATGATAAGGAAGGGACTTATTAATGCTGTTAGTAGAAGAGAAGGATTGTTTTGTTGACAAGTATGATTTTAGTGGGATTTTAAAATATAGATGGGAAATGATTAGAATAAGGAGGGGTCTTATTAACAGGGTGTGATACAACTGTGGGACTGTTTTGTAGGACTAAAACATTCTAGCCTTCAATGCACCCTCCACTGCCCATTTGGTATCATGCATCCTTAACTTTTCATTTCTTCAGTAGCTGGTGCTGAGTTAAGGAAAGAAGAAAAAAGGCTAAAAAGAGGAGAAGCCAAACCAGGAAAAAACACTAAAGCCAGTGAATGATGAGATGATATGTTACCAAAGATGGCAAGCACATCGTTTTCATATCTGATAAGGTCTATTTCCAAAAATGTTTATGGATAACCAAGTAACAGGAGAACAAATATCATGTATTATGGCTATATAGAAAAAGGTTGTGACACTGCCCTGGGAAAACAAGCCATGGGAGTTACAGGAAGAAGCTTTCCATGTTTTTATGACACTAATAAGCAGCTCTGGTTAATCATTTAGAAAATGTTTGCTAAGAGACTTTATTGTTTTTTATTATTATTATTAGTGTAAGGTTGTGATCATTCATTCTCCGATGTACTTATTTTAAGGTTTTGTCACATTTTGTCTTGATCTTATCATAGACTGTTATGTTATCAATGTCGTTTATTAGCACATGGTATACCTCTTATCACCAGCTGAATGGCATTCTGGAAGATTTCTGCTACAGAACTGACAAAAATATGAGCATTTCATACATTCTCTGACCCTTTATTAGACTGATATTTGAAGAGAAAATAGTTAAGTGCAAAGCTGAAGCTAATGATAACTAGACTCATGGTCTGCTCTTCTGAGCACTATTACCTCATTTGCCTCAGCGATTACATAATCTACTATGGATTTGAGATGCTGTTCCATTTCTCAGCTCGATTACCTACTCACATACCATCACATAAGTCTCACCTCATTTGGACTTCTGAGTTTTAAAGAACTTGTTAACCACATATCTTTCCAGAATGTTCATAATTATGTGTTGTTCTTCAACAATTTAATTAATTCTTTACTTTCTGTCTTAGATGAAAGATGTTCTGTGGAACAGGTTTGGTTGACTAATCTACGTGAAACCTAACTTTTTACACTGTTCCCATTTTCTTTGAATAGGCCACTTTATCTTTTCAGCAGTTGATACAGCATTGCCTTTTTTCATTAACACAGTCTGTGTTTTGTTGTCTCTGTAACAAATCTAATGCTTTGGCAGTAAGATAACTCAGAAAAGTTTTTGACTTGCTCCATGAAATACTACTTTAGTGTCATGATTTGGGAACTTCATCTTGTAGTAAAAGCAGCTTTTAAGCATTTAAGCTGAAGAAGTTTGTTTAACTCATTCACTATGATGGAGCTCTTGAGCTTTGTATGCTTAATTCCCAATAACTGTATCATGAGTTCTTGACAAAAATCAAGTTACAGTCTCACATTTCAAACAGATGTTCATATCTCTATAGCCAAAAGGTTACTAAAGAAATATAAATCACAAGCTGTTCAGCACAAACAAATCCTTACAGTGGTAGTATTCATTAGATTCTAGGTCTTAACCTGCAATTTTTAAATCATAACAAAACCGTAAATATTAATTTTGCAATATTTTGTAAACAACTTAAAATATCTCCATAACCATCTAAGCTATAATGTCTGCAGCATGTTGTTTATTTAGCTGTGAGCTTTCATATGGGGCTGTGTAGTCCTGTTTGTGTGAATTATTGAGGTATTTAGAAAATATGGAAGTCATGTCTCTACAAATAATTAGTATATGAACAACAATTAATATCTCTTAAGCAGCAGTAGACAGAAGTCAGCTATAAATGCAACTGTTTTTCTCATCATGCAGCTTTTAAGATGAGATCTTTCAATAGATTGTATGTAGCATGGTGTTTGAAATTATCGGTGCAAACAGGGACGTACCATATGAGATGAGAAAAGGCATCAGTGGGATGTAACTGCTACAGCAGCTGGAGGCATCACTAGGCTGCAATGAGTTAAATTACACACACGCACAGTTTTTGTTGGCTATCCTGGTTAGTGCCGATGGTAGGTGCATACAGTTGTCATAATTTTTTGTTGATTTCTGAGACTTTAGGGTCTATCAACATTCTTGCTTTCTGACTTTGTCAAGTATTAGTCCTGTCTGGTCTAGCACTTGGAGTAACTTAATTTGCTGTATGTGCATTTACAAAATTAGATTTGTTGTTTTTCATTGCTGCAAGATAAATTAGTCTCATTCTATGAGGTCTTCAAATTTTCTCAGATAAACCTTTCTGAACTGTAGCTTTACGTTGACTGTTATTTTGTCATTCTTTTTATATGTTTCTATCTTTGATGCTATTGTTATTTGTAGTTTTAAAACTGGCCAGAAGGTTCTTCTTTCTGAAATTTGGTTACTTACACTTTACTCCTAAATGAGCATGGTTCTGAAAGAGGATAGGATTATCTACGCTACAGAATCTACAGACACTATTGGATATTTTATTTCTGTTCCTCCTTTTTTATTTCTCTTGTCCGTTTTTCAGCATTTCCCTATTTTTCAAATAGACTTCAACTTTTGTATTACACTTGCTCCCTTTGCTTTGTGGTACCCATTTTTTTTTAATCTGTCCTTCAGAAATTTCTGATGATCTGACATAGCTTAATATGATTTCAGGTATAACGTCAGGTTCTTTTAAAGTCTTCCACTTAAATTACTGGACACAGTTTTGTATTATATGTGACTTAATCTTTACAGCTAATTCATTTAGTGTATCTCTTTGCCTGATTTTTCAGTAACACATTGAACTCACATATTTAGAAAAATATGAAAGTTATGACAATATAAATAAATAATATATGAACAATTAATATCTGTTATACAGCACTTGACAATAATCATAGCCAGTGCATTCATAGTCTTTCTATAAATGCTATAATAAATTAATACTGCAAATAGAAAAACAGAATTATATTTTTGTTAAACTTTCACAAGGAAACTGTCCTATCTTGGAAAATGTAAAACCTACTCATATATTGTTAGAACACTTTTGTTGTCCAGCTATGAGCTTTCACATGGCATCAAGGAATTCCTCTCTGAGTGTACATTTGTTGATATATTTACAAAAAATATGAAAATATATGATTAATTGTATAATAAGCAATATAAATAGCAATGAATGTTTCTCAAGATGTGTAACATATAGTGCAAATATCAGAAAGTTTCCTTAGCAACGTATAAAGTTTCACCTAATGCCACACAGTAGTTTGAAGCATTAAGTACATATAGAAATATTGCTTATCTTTATAATTACTAGCAAACAACTAGTCTTCATTATAGTATAATATAAATGGACATTGACAATGCTTTTTCCATTGTCCCACTATGATATTTCTCACTATACCTCTCAATAGCATATGGGTCTCTCAATTACAAAAATATGAACATACATATTAAAATATTAATAAGTAGCAAATGTGATTAATTTCTCCACTGCAGGACATCATAAATTAACAATCGTTGTGTCATTTGTTAATAAATCCTTGCCCTTTCTAATACTGCCTATTATTAATCGGTAAGTTACCAAGATCCATACACCATAAGAAGCTATGGGTGTTAACTGGAAGTATACAAAAAAAGGTGACATATAGGCTTGAGTGTGTTAAACCATTCTCAACATGCCAGCTGTTTATTTGATGCTCCCTTTATCTTTCACTATTACCACTAAATCAAAAACTACAAGCATGGCAAGCAAAACTAAGCTTAAAGGATACCTTTGTCCTATTCACTTGTTCCTGCTTACCCAACATCACAAACATAACCCTAGGATTCGTAGAAACTGCTCTATACTTATTACATATACTTTCTCCTAGCCTGTATAAATTTAAAGAATCTTCTACTAATTTGCACCCTCAAAGTGTCTCTCCTCAAAATAAACTTTACACTTTCTCTTTGTTTAATAAACTTAGTAAAATCCCTTGTATTATTTTATATGTCTCTACCTATCCCTGTGCTTCCACTTTTTCCTGTTCTAGTTACCTTCAAATGTCAACATCATTGGTTACACAACATTTGTTAATTGTAATAATATGTAATTTAAAAGAATGACTGATGCTCTAGTTCTTACATATTCATCATATTTCCGTTTCTAAAGATACATGTAGCCATACCACCAAAATTGCATCCATGTCCCTAATCCAATTTTAAAACCATTAATTTTAGTAAATATACTACCATATTTAAGTTCCATATATCCAACCCATACTAAAACTGTCAACATTTTCATTTTTCAAATAATCCTTTCCACGTCATATACAGCAACTTTTTTCTCCTGAAATATTCTCCTAGTCCTCCCTAGCTCCGATCAGTCCTTTTCTTCCTTTGTCTGCTGCCCAAGCACTCTCTTAACATACTTTTCAGCCTCCCAAAACATCTCTGCACTGCCTTCAGTATAAAACAGTCCTTCCATCATTATCTCATACTCCCTTATAAGGTTATTCCATTCTTCCACTAATAGCTTGCCTCAGCTTGTTTTCTACTTATGTAGCTTTATCTCATTCCTTCTGAACAACTGCTTCTTAATTTTATTTTTGTTTTATTTTATTTTAAATCTAATTTAATTTAATTTGTACAATTTTTTTGTGCCTCAGCTAATTCCTCTGCCCACTGCAATACTATTACTAGTATGCCTTACACCTGAGAGTATACTTACTTTATACTTCAATACTTCCCATTACACGTAACATGTTTCATGAAAACAACCCATTCCAAATGATCGTCCCACACAGACAAATATCCATATCCATTTCAAGCACTACTTTTATACTAAACAAAAAACTTTTATTTTTACTCTCTTGTATCTTTAACTCTGACTATAAAATTACTACAGTCTGGAAATTGTTACCACCATATATTCCTTAACTTTGGTTACTCTGTCTTTCTAAATATATTAACTATTAATATATTCAGAAGAAAACACATTTTGAATTATTTTCTGCTTAAACTCTGAGCTTTGGCCTGCTAAGACCTACATGAAATCAAATCAACTGAACGTATACGTGAATTTAAGTAAATCTTTATCTGCACTTTGTTCAAAATATAGAGCATTTAAATTGATTTATTTGTGCTGCTTCAAATACTATCGAGCTGGAAGTTGGGGCTCTGTTTTTTCAGTTAGTGCTTGTTAGAATTCTTGAATAGCCAGTGATAAATGGGGGTAGTTTACTTCATTGTTATTCACTTCCTGCCTTATATAAGTGGTACATTTTGAATTATTTCCTGCTTAAACTCTGAGCTTTGGCCTGCTAAGACCTACATGAAATCAAACCAACTGGATGTATAACTGGATTTAAGTAAATCTTTATCTGCACTTTTTTCAAATAATACAGCATTTAAATTGATTTATTTGTGTTGCTTCGAATACTATCTAGCTGGAAGTTGTGGCTCTGTTTTTTCAGTTAGTGCTTGTTAGAATTCTTGAATAGCCAGTGATAAGTGTGGGTAGTTTACTTCATTGTTATTCGGTTCCTGCCTTATATAAGTGGTACATTTTGAATAATTTTCTGCTTAAACTCTGAGCTTTGGCCTACTAAGACCTACATGAAATCAAATCAACTGGACATATAAGTGAATTTAAGTAAATTTTATCTGGACTTTTTTCAAATAATACAGCATTTAAATTCATTTATTTGTGTTGCTTTGAATACTATCTAGCTGGAAGTTGTGGCTCTGTTTTTTCAGTTAGTGCTTGTTAGAATTCTTGAATAGCCAGTGATAAGTGGGGGTAGTTTACTTCATTGTTATTCAGTTACTGCCTTCTATAAGTGGTACATTTTGAATTATTTTCTGCTTAAACTCTGAGCTTTGGCCTGCTAAGACCTACATGAAATCAAATCATCTGGACATATAAGTGAATTTAAATAAATCTTTATCTGCACTTTTTTCCAGTAATACAGCATTTAAATTGATTTATTTGTGTTGCTTCGAATACTATATAGCTGGAATTTGTGGCTCTGTTTTTTCAGCTAGTGCTTGTCATAATTCTTGTATAGCCTGTGATAAGTGGGGGTAGTTTACTTCATTGTTATTCAGTTCCTGCCTTATATAAGTGGTACATTTTGAACTATTTTCTGCTTAAACTCTGAGCTTTGGCCTGCTAAGACCTACATGAAATCAAAACAACCAAACGTATAAGTGAATTTAAGTAAATCTTTATCTGCACTTTTTTCAAATAATACAGCATTTAAATTGATTTATATGTGTTGCTTCAAATACTATCTAGCTGGAAGTTGTGGCTCTGTTTTTTCAGTTAGTGCTTCTTAGAATTCTTGAATAGCCAGTGATAAGTGGGGGTAGTTTACTTCATTGTTATTCGTTTCCTGCCTTATATAAGTGGCACATTTTGAATTATTTTCTGCTTAAACTCAGAGCTTTGGCCTGCTAAAACCTACATGAAATCAAATCAGCTGGATGTATAAGTGAATTTAAGTAAATCTTTATTTGCACTTTTTTCAAATAATACAGCATTTAAATTGATTTATTTGTGTTGCTTCAAATACTATCGAGCTGGAAGTTGGGGCTCTATTTTTTCAGTTAGTGCTTGTTAGAATTCTTGAATAGCCAGTGATAAATGGGGGTAGTTTACTTCATTGTTATTCACTTCCTGCCTTATATAAGTGGTACATTTTGAATTATTTTCTGCTTAAACTCTGAGCTTTGGCCTGCTAAGACCTACATGAAATCAAATCAACTGGATGTATAAGTGAATTTAAGTAAATCTTTATCTGCACTTTTTTCAAATAATACAGCATTTAAATTGATTTATTTGTGTTGCATCGAATACTATCTAGCTGGAAGTTGTGGCTCTGTTTTTTCAGTTAGTGCTTGTTAGAATTCTTGAATAGCCAGTGATAAGTGGGAGTAGTTTACTTCATTGTTATTCGGTTCCTGCCTTATATAAGTGGTACATTTTGAATAATTTTCTGCTTAAACTCTGAGCTTTGGCCTACTAAGACCTACATGAAATGAAATCAAGTGGACATATAAGTGAATTTAAGTAAATCTTTATCTGCACTTTTTTTCAAATAATACAGCATTTAAATTGATTAATTTGTGTTGCTTTGAATACTATCTAGCTGGAAGTTGTGGCTCTGTTTTTTGAGTTAGTGCTTGTTAGAATTCTTGAATAGCCAGTGATAAGTGTGGGTAGTTTACTTCATTGTTATTCAGTTCCTGCCTTCTATAAGTGGTACATTTTGAATTATTTTCTGCTTAAACTCTGAGCTTTGGCCTGTAAGACCTACATGAAATCAAATCATCTGGACGTATCAGTGAATTTAAATAAATCTTTATCTGCACTTTTTTTCCAATAATACAGCATTTAAATTGATTTACTTGTGTTTCTTCAAATACTATCTAGCTGGAATTTGTGGCTCTGTTTTTTCAGTTAGTGCTTGTCAAAATTCTTGAATAGCCTGTGATAAGTGGGGGTAGTTTACTTAATTGTTATTTGGTTCCTGCCTTATATAAGTGGTACATTTTGAATTATTTTCTGCTTAAACTCTTAGCTTTGGCCTGCTAAGACCTACATGAAATCAAAAACAATTGGACGTATAAGTGAATTTAAGTAAATCTTTATCTGCACTTTTTTCAAATAATACAGCATTTAAATTGATTTATTTGTGTTGCTTCGAATACAATCTAGCTGGAAGTTGTGGCTCTGTTTTTTCAGTGAGTGCTTGTTAGAATTCTTGAATAGCCAGTGATAAGTAGAGGTAGTTTACTTCATTGTTATTCAGTTCCTGCCTTCTACAAGTGGAACATCTTGAATTATTTTCTGCTTAAACTCTGAGCTTTGGCCTGCTAAGACCTACATGAAATCAAATCAACTGGACGTATAAGTGAATTTAAATAAATCCTTATCTGCACTTTTTTCCAATAATACAGCATTTAAATTGATTTATTTGTGTTGCTTCGAATACTATCTAGCTGGAATTTGTGGCTCTGTTTTTTCAGTTAGTGCTTGTCAACATTCTTGAATAGCCTGTGATAAGTGGGGGTAGTTTACTTCATTGTTATGCGGTTCCTGCCTTATATAAGTGGTACATCTTGAATTATTTTCTGCTTAAACTCTGAGCTTTGGCCTGCTAAGACCTATAGGAAATCAAATCAGCTGGAAGTATAAGTGAATTTAAGTAAATCTTTATCTGCACTTTTTTCAAATAATACAGCATTTAAATTGATTCATTTGTGTTGCTTCGAATACTGTCTAGCTGGAAGTTGTGGCTCTGTTTTTTTCAGTTAGTGCTTGTTAGAATTCTTGAATAGCCAGTGATAAGTGGGAGTAGTTTACTTCATTGTTATTCGGTTCCTGCCTTATATAAGTGGTACATTTTGAATAATTTTCTGCTTAAACTCTGAGCTTTGGCCTACTAAGACCTACATGAAATGAAATCAAGTGGACATATAAGTGAATTTAAGTAAATCTTTATCTGCACTTTTTTTCAAATAATAGAGCATTTAAATTGATTAATTTGTGTTGCTTTGAATACTATCTAGCTGGAAGTTGTGGCTCTGTTTTTTGAGTTAGTGCTTGTTAGAATTCTTGAATAGCCAGTGATAAGTGTGGGTAGTTTACTTCATTGTTATTCAGTTCCTGCCTTCTATAAGTGGTACATTTTGAATTATTTTCTGCTTAAACTCTGAGCTTTGGCCTGCTAAGACCTACATGAAATCAAATCATCTGGACGTATCAGTGAATTTAAATAAATCTTTATCTGCACTTTTTTTCCAATAATACAGCATTTAAATTGATTTATTTGTGTTGCTTCGAATACTATCTAGCTGGAATTTGTGGCGCTGTTTTTTCTGTTAGTGCTTGTCAAAATTCTTGAATAGCCTGTGATAAGTGGGGGTAGTTTACTTTATTGTTATTCGGTTCCTGCCTTATATAAGTGGTACATTTTGAATTATTTTCTGCTTAAACTCTTAGCTTTGGCCTGCTAAGACCTATAGGAAATCAAATCAGCTGGAAGTATAAGTGAATTTAAGTAAATCTTTATCTGCACTTTTTTCAAATAATACAGCATTTAAATTGATTTATTTGTATTGCTTCAAATACTGTCTTGCTGGAAGTTGTTGCTCTGTTTTTACAGTTAGTGCTTCTTAGAATTCTTGAAGAGCCAGTGATAAGTGGGGGTAGGTTCCTGCCTTATATAAGTGGTACATTTTGAATTATTTTCTGCTTAAACTCTGAGCCTTGGCCTGCTAAGACCTACATGAAATCAAATCAACTGGACGTATAAGTGAATTTAAGTAAATCTTTATCTGCACTTTTTTCAAATAATACAGCATTTAAATTGATTAATTTGTGTTGCTTTGAATACTATCTAGCTGGAAGTTGTGGCTCTGTTTTTTGAGTTAGTGCTTGTTAGAATTCTTGAATAGCCAGTGATAAGTGTGGGTAGTTTACTTCATTGTTATTCAGTTCCTGCCTTATATAAGTGGTACATTTTGAATTATTTTCTGCTTAAACTCTGAGCTTTGGCCTGCTAAGACCTACATGAAATCAAAAACAATTGGACGTATAAGTGAATTTAAGTAAATCTTTATCTGCACTTTTTTCAAATAATACAGCATTTAAATTGATTTATTTGTGTTGCTTCTAATACAATCTAGCTGGAATTTGTGGCTCTGTTTTTTCAGTTAGTGCTTGTCAAAATTCTTGAATAGCCTGTGATAAGTGGGGGTAGTTTACTTCATTGTTATTCGGTTCCTGCCTTATATAAGTGGTACATTTTGAATTATTTTCTGCTTAAACTCATAGCTTTGGCCTGCTAAGACCTAAAAGAAATCAAATCATCTGGATGTATAAGTGAATTTAAATAAATCTTTATCTGCACTTTTTTCCAATAATACAGCATTTAATTTGATTAATTTGTGTTGCTTTGAATACTATCTAGCTGGAAGTTGTGGCTATGTTTTTTCAGTTAGTGCTTCTTAGAATTCTTGAATAGCCAGTGATAAGTAGAGGTAGTTTACTTCATTATAATTCAGTTCCTGCCTTCTATAAGTGGTACATCATGAATTATTTTCTGCTTAAACTCTGAGCTTTGGCCTGCTAAGACCTACATGAAATCAAATCATCTGGATGTATAAGTGAATTTAAATAAATCTTTATCTGCACTTTTTTCCAATAATACAGCATTTAAATTGATTTATTTGTGTTGCTTCGAATACTATCTAGCTGGAATTTGTGGCTCTGTTTTTTCAGTTAGTGCTTGTCATAATTCTTGAATAGCCTGTGATAAGTGGGGGTAGTTTACTTCATTGTTATGCAGTTCCTGCCTTATATAAGTGGTACATCTTGAATTATTTTCTGCTTAAACTCTGAGCTTTGGCCTGCTAAGACCTACATGAAATCAAATCATCTGGATGTATAAGTGAATTTAAATAAATCTTTATCTGCACTTTTTTCCAATAATACAGCATTTAAATTGATTTATTTGTGTTGCTTCGAATACTATCTAGCTGGAATTTGTGGCTCTGTTTTTTCAGTTAGTGCTTGTCATAATTCTTGAATAGCCTGTGATAAGTGGGGGTAGTTTACTTCATTGTTATGCAGTTCCTGCCTTATATAAGTGGTACATCTTGAATTATTTTCTGCTTAAACTCTGAGCTTTGGCCTGCTAAGACCTACATGAAATCAAAACAACTGAACGTATAAGTGAATTTAAGTAAATCTTTATCTGCACTTTTTTCAAATAATACAGCATTTAAATTGATTTATATGTGTTGCTTCAAATACTATCTAGCTGGAAGTTGTGGCTCTGTTTTTTCAGTTAGTGCTTGTCAAAATTCTTGAATAGCCTGTGATAAGTGGGGGTAGTTTACTTCATTGTTATTCGGTTCCTGCCTTATATAAGTGGTACATTTTGAACTATTTTCTGCTTAAACTCTGAGCTTTGGCCTGCTAAGACCTACATGAAATCAAAACAACTGAACGTATAAGTGAATTTAAGTAAATCTTTATCTGCACTTTTTTCAAATAATACAGCATTTAAATTGATTTATTTGTGTTGCATCGAATACTATCTAGCTGGAAGTTGTGGCTCTGTTTTTTCAGTTAGTGCTTGTTAGAATTCTTGAATAGCCAGTGATAAGTGGGAGTAGTTTACTTCATTGTTATTTGGTTCCTGCCTTATATAAGTGGTACATTTTGAACTATTTTCTGCTTAAACTCTGAGCTTTGGCCTGCTAAGACCTACATGAAATCAAAACAACTGAACGTATAAGTGAATTTAAGTAAATCTTTATCTGCACTTTTTTCAAATAATACAGCATTTAAATTGATTTATATGTGTTGCTTCAAATACTATCTAGCTGGAAGTTGTGGCTCTGTTTTTTCAGTTAGTGCTTCTCAGAATTCTTGAATAGCCAGTGATAAGTGGGGGTAGTTTACTTCATTGTTATTCGGTTCCTGCCTTATATAAGTGGCACATTTTGAATTATTTTCTGCTTAAACTCTGAGCTTTGGCCTGCTAAAACCTACATGAAATCAAATCAGCTGGATGTATAAGTGAATTTAAGTAAATTTTTATTTGCACTTTTTTCAAATAATACAGCATTTAAATTGATTTATTTGTGTTGCTTCAAATACTATCGAGCTGGAAGTTGGGGCTCTATTTTTTCAGTTAGTGCTTGTCAAAATTCTTGAATAGCCAGTGATAAGTGGGGGTAGTTTACTTCATTGTTATGCAGTTCCTGCCTTATATAACTGGTGCATCTTGAATTATTTTCTGCTTAAACTCTGAGCTTTGGCCTGCTAAGACCTACATGAAATCAAAACAACTGAACGTATAAGTGAATTTAAGTAAATCTTTATCTGCACTTTTTTCAAATAATACAGCATTTAAATTGATTTATATGTGTTGCTTCAAATACTATCTAGCTGGAAGTTGTGGCTCTGTTTTTTCAGTTAGTGCTTGTCAAAATTCTTGAATAGCCTGTGATAAGTGGGGGTAGTTTACTTCATTGTTATTCGGTTCCTGCCTTATATAAGTGGTACATTTTGAACTATTTTCTGCTTAAACTCTGAGCTTTGGCCTGCTAAGACCTACATGAAATCAAAACAACTGAACGTATAAGTGAATTTAAGTAAATCTTTATCTGCACTTTTTTCAAATAATACAGCATTTAAATTGATTTATTTGTGTTGCATCGAATACTATCTAGCTGGAAGTTGTGGCTCTGTTTTTTCAGTTAGTGCTTGTTAGAATTCTTGAATAGCCAGTGATAAGTGGGAGTAGTTTACTTCATTGTTATTTGGTTCCTGCCTTATATAAGTGGTACATTTTGAACTATTTTCTGCTTAAACTCTGAGCTTTGGCCTGCTAAGACCTACATGAAATCAAAACAACTGAACGTATAAGTGAATTTAAGTAAATCTTTATCTGCACTTTTTACAAATAATACAGCATTTAAATTGATTTATTTGTGTTGCTTCAAATACTATCTAGCTGGAAGTTGTGGCTCTGTTTTTCAATTAGTGCTTGCTAGAATTGTTGAATAGCCACTGATCAGTGGGGGCAGTTTACTTCATTGTTATTCGGTTCCTGCCTTATATAAGTGGTACATTTTGAATTATTTTCTGCTTAAACTCTGAGCTTTGGCCTGCTAAAACCTACATGAAATCAAATCAACTGGATGTATAAGTGAATTTAAGTAAATCTTTATCTGCACTTTTTTCAAATAATACAGCATTTAAATTGATTTATTTGTGTTGCTTCGAATACTATCTAGCTGGAAGTTGTGGCTCTGTTTTTTCAGTTAGTGCTTGTTAGAATTCTTGAATAGCCAGTGATAAGTGGGGGTAGTTTACTTCATTGTTATTCACTTCCTGCCTTATATAAGTGGTACATTTTGAATTATTTTCTGCTTAAACTCTGAGCTTTGGCCTGCTAAGACCTATAGGAAATCAAATCAGCTGGAAGTATAAGTGAATTTAAGTAAATCTTTATCTGCACTTTTTTCAAATAATACAGCATTTAAATTGATTTATTTGTGTTGCTTCAAATACTATATAGCTGGAATTTGTGGCTCTGTTTTTTCAGTTAGTGCTTGTCAAAATTCTTGTATAGCCTGTGATAAGTGGGGGTAGTTTACTTCATTGTTATTCAGTTCCTGCCTTATATAAGTAGTACATTTTGAACTATTTTCTGCTTAAACTCTGAGCTTTGGCCTGCTAAGACTTACATGAAATCAAAACAACCAAACGTATAAGTGAATTTAAGTAAATCTTTATCTGCACTTTTTTCAAATAATACAGCATTTAAATTGATTTATAAGTGTTGCTTCAAATACTATCTAGCTGGAAGTTGTGGCTCTGTTTCTTCAGTTAGTGCTTGTTAGAATTCTTGAATAGCCAGTGATAAGTGGGGGTAGTTTACTTCATTGTTATTCGGTTCCTGCCTTATATAAGTGGCACATTTTGAATTATTTTCTGCTTAAACTCTGAGCTTTGGCCTGCTAAAACCTACATGAAATCAAATCAGCTGGATGTATAAGTGAATTTAAGTAAATCTTTATTTGCACTTTTTTCAAATAATACAGCATTTAAATTGATTTATTTGTGTTGCTTCAAATACTATCGAGCTGGAAGTTGGGGCTCTATTTTTTCAGTTAGTGCTTGTTAGAATTCTTGAATAGCCAGTGATAAATGGGGGTAGTTTACTTCATTGTTATTCACTTCCTGCCTTATATAAGTGGTACATTTTGAATTATTTTCTGCTTAAACTCTGAGCTTTGGCCTGCTAAGACCTACATGAAATCAAATCAACTGGAAGTATAAGTGAATTTAAGTAAATCTTTATCTGCACTTTTTCAAATAATACAGCATTTAAATTGATTTATTTGTGTTGCATCGAATACTATCTAGCTGGAAGTTGTGGCTCTTTTTTTTCAGTTAGTGCTTGTTAGAATTCTTGAATAGCCAGTGATAAGTGGGAGTAGTTTACTTCATTGTTTTTCGGTTCCTGCCTTATATAAGTGGTACATTTTGAATAATTTTCTGCTTAAACTCTGAGCTTTGGCCTACTAAGACCTACATGAAATGAAATCAAGAGGACATATAAGTGAATTTAAGTAAATCTTTATCTGCACTTTTTTTCAAATAATACAGCATTTAAATTGATTAATTTGTGTTGCTTTGAATACTATCTAGCTGGAAGTTGTGGCTCTGTTTTTTGAGTTAGTGCTTGTTAGAATTCTTGAATAGCCAGTGATAAGTTTGGGTAGTGTTATACACACATTCCATTACTCCTGTCTTTTAGTGTCAGGTGTTTACAAGTGGAAGGTGCATTTTTTATTGTTTAACCATCACAGTAGGACCTTATCTGTCTTTTAGTATTCAAAATCTCATACCCTCTCATAACTCAAATGCAGGCCATAAAAGTAGTACATCACTGTTCTCTTATGACTCACTGAAGCTTATCATTCAAAGAGATAACAAAGACAAAAAAAATCAGCTAAGGTTGTTGGTTGTAGCTTAATTGTTAGGTAAATAAACAACAAAAGCAATGTTGCACTGCAGAAATAGGAAGTGATGGAAAATAGTGAGCATTTAGCTAAATAAAAGTAGTGGAGAGAGACCACTCATTTATAATAAATATATCATAACTATACTTAAGTCCAATGATGTGTATTGATTGATGACTGATATGGTAATTTTATATGCAGTTATTGAATATAGACTTGAGTTTAAGAGGCAATATTATGCTTTTATAAATTACTTCTTAAACACATTTTGTGGAATTAATTGATTTTACTTACAATCATTTTTATATTTGATAATATTTTCTTTCAACCCAGATCAAAGAAACTTAGCTATGGGAGATACTTTTTACTCAGCTTTATACTTGCATGTTAATATGAGCTTTTTTAGAAATGAGTGTTTATATCACAGTTGATTTATTCTAACATATTAGAGGGGTGTTATACTTGTTCAACAAATACAGTAAATTGCCATTAGATGTCTATGTAATTTATTTTACATATGAAAGTATGAGAATGTTGACTGCCAGAATGAAGGAACATCAAGAAATATATGTGCACTGGAAATAAAATTTGATTATTTCATGGGCTAAACAATAATTGTGAAGCAGGTGATTTCAAACGTGTGTTACTGATCAAAACATTGGTAAATTAGATATGTGGAAACAGTTAAAAGTGTTTTACAATTTAAGGAAAATATTTTATTCTAAAAATTAACATATTATCACTCTTCCATTTAAATTGTAGATGAACTTCGAAATTATGTTTATATAAATAAATGTTTTTAATGGATTATTTGAGTATCTGATAATTGATGATGTCATTTTGTTTGTAATTGTATGATTTTATCCTCCCTTAAAGACTGTTGCCAAGGCACCAGGGGAATAAATAATTTTATATGGAAGATATTCATCTTTTTCTTTCTTTCTTTCTTTCTTTCTTTCTTTCTTTCTTTCTTTCTTTCTTTCTTTTTTGTAGTTATATTTTATTTACCAGTTTGTTTATGTAGCACTACATTTATAACTCATTCTTGGACTTCATATAAAAATTCTTCAACAATTAACTTCTTGAGACTTAATAGTTCATTTTTGCTGTTCTAGCCCTTTGCTTTGATCTCCAGCAAAGGCAAATGATAATCAAAACTGTATGTGGCAACAAACTCCTGAATACTACAAGCTTTATGCTCTATCATCTATACCATACAGACTAAAACGGTTTCCTTTCTTAAACACTGTAAGGATTGAAAAGGAGAAAATAATGGATCCCTTCATGATCTGGCAGAAAGAACAGGTGGGAATAAAAAAAAATGAAAGGTGCTGAAGGCTGTCTGAACATTATTGAGCAGGTAGGTGATATAACAAGAAGTAATGTGTACTGAGATAACAACATTGGAGGGTGAATTTTCCTTCAAGACCCTGATATGAAAATCAGTAACCTCTCTTTAATTAATGGGAACCTGTCTTCTAGTTCTCAGCACTCTGTTTGAAATGTCTTCCAAAAGCGAGATTCTTCCTGACTGGTGGTCTGAACTGGCTGCATGCACTTATGTGTTTGTGTTACCCTGTGCACAGTATGTATAGCTTCTGAATGTATGAAGGAATCATGATTTTCTATAGGATGGTTACTCTGAGCAAGTATTGGTCATTAGTCTGCAGAAATCTATGTAATGGAATTACTTATCTTCTTTGTCTGTAGGGTCTCTCATAAACAACTGTTTTAGTGTTATATTTACCACTTACAAGATTTAGGTACTGCCACTAAATTTTATATGTGAGGATTTGACCCATGTAATATTTAGCTTAATAGCTGTAAGCAGTCTGGTCATGGGTTTGATACATCCTTCTCTATAGTGCTTTGTTATCCATGAACTGTAAAGGAATTTAGGTATCATGGAAGAGAATTGATTTGTTGATGGAGTTTTAAGAGATGTTTTCTATAAAATATGTAGTGGTTGATAAAGTTATTGTGGGTAGATAGAAAAGTGTTAAAAGCATTCCATAGTTTTACATTAACTGCACCTACATATAGATATTCAGACTAAGGAGATGCTTTAATAGTTTTGTTTGCATCATTTAAATTGATAATGCTTTCAAAGGAAAGATGGATGAAAAAATTGTATTGGATTTTGGTGTTAGATATATACCTCTCAACTATTTCAGAATTTTGCTATATGTCCAGATAGTTTGCCTCATATATTTCCAGATTCAAGTCACTAAATAATGACGAACATTTGAGCTTTTAAACTTCAAATGCATTTTATTATAAACTGTTATTCTAGCAGATATCTATATGTTTATAAGAACAATATTTAAAATAAATCTCTGATTGTGGGCATCCCCTCTCGATTATTTGTGTCTTTGTGTAGAATTCTTATAATAAGTAGTTGAGAGTTATAGTTAAATAGCTTCTGTAGTCTGCCCTTGAAATTGATAAATGATGGCTGGATGCTACTCAGATGTTATGTTGTCATTTTGGAGCTTAGGAATCTCTGAGTATTATAGTTTTTTCTTCTAATGAAAGCTATTATGTTTCAACAAAGAATTTGACAAGATTTGAAAAATGTAATTAATGTGCATTATATTATACAAGAAATCAAAAAAGAGGAAGTGATATCTGAAATGTACACAGTGATAAATAAAATGAGTTGAAAGTAAAACAGTTAGGGGGCCTAGGGTGCACTTTGGAATTAACATGGAAGGATATATGTGACCACTTTTTCTCAGCCTTTGAAATCATGTAGCACTACAGTTTATAATGAAATGTACATTCCAAATAACAGCAAGAAGTAGAGAAGTTAAACAGTTATGTATAAAGGTATGTTTACTGCACAAATGAATAGAAACAGTCTGCCTGCACATTTTTACAAACCACACAAATACATCTCTCAGCATTGGAAGATTAGACTTTGCAACATAGTGTACGATGACCAGATGTGCAGTTACCTGAGAAACTCAAAGCAACGTAAAGCAGCTCTTGATTTCCTGTCAGAGTTACCACAGCAGCAAATGGCTTCAAAAACAGAAAATGATCTCTTTCTCATTGGAAAATGATAAACTTACAAAAAAAATTGAGCCAGGACTGGAATATCAATAAATGGAGCTTATTAAAACTTTGCATGGTGTTCAGTATGCACTAAATCTCCAGTCTAGTAAGGTGCAACACCATTCACAAAATCCTGAAACTAAAATACATGAACCTTGAAAACTGGGCAGCTGGAAGTGGTTGAAGGTATAAATCCTGAAGCATTTTCTAGAAAGGAACTGAGCTGGTTATTAAATGCATCTCCTTCCATAATTGAAAGAACCCATCAGATGAATCACAAAAATAGAAGCATCAACCTTCTCAGGTGCATGATAATAAAATGCCTAAACTGATGAAGGAAAAGATCCTGAATGTGTATAAGGAGCATGGGGGTGGCCCGGGAAGATGGTAGTACATGTGCTGATAGTTACACCTCTGTTAGAGTGCACATCCTTATGTTTCAAAGGAATGGATGGTACCTGTTTTACAATGCTTTGAGGCTATAAGCTGCATATTAGTGAGTCTCACTTCCCCAGAAAATGTAATAATTAACAAATACATTGAATAAGTCTTATTTTCCAGCCCTCAGGAGGCAGATATCTAATGGCAAATGACATCTAACTCAGGCAGTCATTCAGGGAGTAAAAAAGGATGGATCTGCGTCAGCATTTCGGTAAAAAAGACACAACTGCAGAATAAACTCAGGGATGAGAGAAAGTTGCAGAACTTGGGTTACCGTCAAAAGACATATATCCATGGGAGAAAAGCTGTAAAGGAAGCAGCAATTAAATGCCATAACAAATATGAAAACCATTAGTGTTCTCATTGTTGGACTGTGAGAATTGGGTATTTTAGAAGATATGAAGCTGCCTCCACTGGAGATATCAATTGCAAAGTTAGTATGCTGGAACAGTCATGGGGCACCTGAATGAGAATATGGATCAAGCCACCCCAAAAATAATAGCCAAATAACGCTTGGAACATGAACATTGATAAGTGTGGGCTTTGAGTTATTAGATTGAAAGTATATCCTTTTACCTTTGAGAAGGGATCTATCGAAAGCATGAAGCTAAACATCTCACCCTACTGGGCAAAGGGTATGTAGATGAGTACTGGTGCAGAGACTCTACATTTTATGTTCTGTGTTTATTATTCAACATTATATATAGTTCTAGGTTCTCTACTTTATTTGCCTGGGAAGGACACTTTGTGCCCCCATGTTTTTCTTTATATACTATATTCTCAGCTTAGTGGCAAGTATAGGTGTTCAGCATGCTTCTTAAAATATAAAGTGGAATCGGATGGGGAGGGACTGATTTTTAACTTTGAAGCAGGCACTAGGAAGATTTGCACTTCTAATTCCTGACCTTTTTAATACTTAAGCAAACTACCAGAAACCTCTGTCTGCAACTCGAGGATTTCATATAGAATTATTTTGTTTGTTTGCTTGTTTATTGAAAAAAAAAAATGATTTATTTGTATTTTATTAGAAAACTGTTAAGTTAAATTAAGTAAAAGCTTGAAGTTAAATCATATTAAAGGCAAGATAAATTATAGAAATGTGGACCGAAGGTAAGAAAGCAGCTTCTCACTCATATTTATTATTTATTTATTTTTTCATTTATTGGAATGTCAAGAGATGCTCTTCACACTAGTAAACCCAACACAGCATCTGATCTATTAATGAAGCTGAAAGCTCATGTAGCAGTTCAGATACAAGAGACTTAGATTTAAAGAAAAAGTCAGGATATGCATATTTTTTAAATAGAAATGGTCAAAAGTCACTTATCTTGTACTTTATCAGCTAAAAGGAGGGTCACCACACTAGTCCATAAGAACTTAGATGGACAATTAGTCAAGTTTCTAATGATAACCAAGGATGTTAAATAAAATTAAGGGTAAACAGCCAACAAGTACTACATTATATTGGCCAACTTTTATAGACTCAAATGAGGACAACCCAGTGTCCTTTAATGTAACCAGGAATATATTAATGGCACATGTAAATCCAAATGGGCTTATTATTAGTGAGGATTTTAATGTTTTAGTGACCCTTTGGTGGATCAAATCCCAGTGGTATCGCCATTTATCTAAGAATGCAAGGGCTGTCAAACATTTTCACAAGTGAATTGTTATTGGTGTGTTGGATATGTGGAGAACACTGAATCCAAACCTGCCAAGTAAATTATACTTACATTGGGAATACCATGGTAGGTTAGATTAATGGGTGATAAACGCAAAAATATTTTACAATGCAGTAGAAAAAAATAGGTGGTAGTGGTACAGCCAAACTCACTCTCAGATCATGCTATTGTTATCCCTTAGTGCTACTCCTAGGACAATGTGCCTCTAACCACACACAATGGGCATTTGACAATTTGTTATTATTGCAAAAGCCAAAGATTGATGCAACCTGTTTAAAAATATAGCCAACTTTAGGAAAGTCATATCTGCCTCAACTGTATATTTGTTATAGCAGGGTATAGGAATTGAATTGTCTATAAATAATAAGGCCATACTAAGTTTAATGTTGTTGCTTTACCAAAAAAAATTACTAAGAAATGGTAATTAAAAAGCAAAATTAAACTGTTATAAAACTGTTGAGTATTGTGGAAGCGAGTTAAAAGAACTGGAGGTAGGATCTTTGCAAAGGGAAAGAGTAAACTTGCACATGAATCAAATGCATACAGAATGAACAATACATGTATAATAAAAGTGCAGGAGGAGTAATATTTCAGGAGGGGCAGGATTACTGAGCAATCTACTGCAATGTAAACTAAACTATATTGTTAAGGGAAAAATCGTTTTGCATAATGTATAGAAAGGAAAACAGCTGTTGTAATGGTTTGTGTTCTTTTTTAAATTGAATGTATACTCATGTCATTATGCAATGTTTGATCTAAATAAAGATGTTTATAAAGCTGTAAATATTTTGGCAATCTTGAACTTACATGAACAAAAATGCAGGGAGTTTTCAAAAGTTATATAAAAACAGCAAAGAACCACAATGATCTCAATGTTAGGTACATTAACCAGTCAATATCAGATGCTAGAAAAATAATTTAAATGTAAGGGGTGCAAAATTAGGAGACTTTATGGCAGATTAATTGTACCAAACAAAAGATTAAACAGATTCACTAGTCCCATATACATGAGAAGTAAAAAGATATATAACTTATTTCATTAGGCATTTGGCATTATTTCTAACAACTTAATTATCTGATTATACACCCTGCATTTAGCTCGCATCCTGTCCAGAATGAGTTTTTTTATCTTAAATCTTTTGAGTACGAAGATATACTCTTGTCTCCACTACAACCCTTATCAGGAAGAAGTGGATAATAGGAGAATGTATGAACAAATTAATATGAATAAATATAAATGAATGAAAACTTGAACACTCGCAACATTTTAAATGGAGCTGAATAAAATACGTTTTTGTGAGACTGGGAGAGAGGAATTAAACAGCATAAAAAATTGTTTATCTTCTTGCAGGGTGTAGTTATAGGGTTTTAATATATGAACCATTTGTAGCTAGAAACACAAACTTTACTTACTTTGCTTATCTTCACTGGTTTCATTTTAGTCGTAAAATCAGAAACTATATGCATTTGAACCAGTTATGTCCAATTTAATTTTTCCATGCCTTTTGGGTTTCTATTGCCATAATGGGAATGGACCCCATGCCTAAACCAAAGTATGATTAAAGTTAATGAAATTAATATTGTTTCAACTTTTGATGTTAGTCAAAAGTGCTTTTTGCAGCACCAATAATGTACCTAGACTCAATTCCTATTGTAATTCATATGGAGTTACATGTACCGGTACTGTATCTAAATGCGAGTGTAAATTCTTTTTTATGAGACCCATTGCTCCTACTATATTGGAATTGTCTATGTAGCATTCTTCCACATCACCCTCATTTCTCCCTACAAATCCTGGTATTTTATAACTTTGTCTCTCTCTGTATGTAAGACACTGTAATCACTGGGTGTAGCAATAACAATTATTTACACAACTTTTGTTAACTTTTCATGAACTACTACAACTGGTTTTCTCACATCTATTTTGGAACTGTTGGTAATTTGAGATCCCATCTGATAAAAACTTCATCACTCTCTATAATGCTTTGTGGTTCATGTTCCCAGTGCTTCTCAGCTACTTCAATATTGAAATGTTTGCCCAATCCCCAATGCAACAATCTTGCCACATTATTATGCCTTTCAGTATACAGCCCCTCTGTCATTAGTGTATCATACCGAGCAACAAGATGCATGATCGATTCCAGTTTTGTTTCACAGAACCTTCATTTGTCTGTTTTTCCCACACGTTCAGTAGACTTTGTCAACCAATGTGTTTGTAGTCCTCTGTAGTGGGCCACCAATATTAATCTTTCTTCTTTGGTTTAAATTCACCTCTCCTTAACCATTCCTGTGTCATATCCTGAATGGAATGAGGTTGTTCCAGGAGATTTTTCAACTTGCTACTATATTTATGCTTTTTCCACATTTCTTGCTTTTTCATCTGATCTTACTCCTTATATTCTTTCTTTTATTTTTTGGCACATTCAGTTGATGCCTAATTTCTGTCTACTTCTGGTCTGATTTCTATTCCCGCATAACATCAATTTGTTTCTAATAAACTAAGCGAGGAAACCTTCTTAGACATCTTCTCCTCATTTTTAAATGTTTACTATGTTTGCATCTTGTGAGATCAAAAAATATCTATGCAGTCCCTTATACATGTAATCAGTTTCAAGGAGGCCTGTACCTCCTTCAGAATGAGGAATATGTAATCTTGGTCTACACTGATTTTATATATCATTGATAGTGAAGCATTTGTCTTGTTTTCCTGTTCTATTGATCCAATACCTTTTGGGCCATTCAATCACCCCAAAACTGTAAGCTGGAACAGAAAGAGCAAATATGTTTATAGTCTGAAATTTGATCATAGATGTTAGTGTTGTGTTCAGTATTAGGTTTAGTCATCTAAAATATTATTTATTGAATTTTGTTCACATTTCTTCATGTTTTATTGTTGATCCTTCACCAGTTCCCAAATATTTATACACTTCTTTCTGCTCAAGTTCCATTATATCACATTCCTTTCCCAGACTATTTTCTTGCTTCTTGCTTTAAATGTTGCTATTCCACATTTATCGAAACCAAATGATATTCTTATATCATCTAAGGAAGTTATAACTACTTGCAGTTGTGCTTTTAGCTCCTCATCTGATGAACTATGCAGTTTTAAGTCATCCATAAAAAGAAGAGAGAAGTATTTACACTTGGTCATTTTCTGGGGTCCAAATTGTAACTATTACCTAATTTGTTAAGTAGACAGCTTAATGGGTTAAGGCAAGACAAAAGAGCAGTAATGACAGAGGTACCCTAGAGTATCCCCCTCGAATTTTGTATCCCTGTGATAATAATTTGTCCTTTATCATGGCTTAGTTGCAAAGCAGTTTGCCACTATTTCATGGTAACTGTAATGTAATTGATCAATGTAGGGTATACAGTATCTCCTCAGCTGGGGTGCCTTCTGTGCGGAGTCTGCATGTCCTCCCTGTGGTCACGTGGGTTTCTTCCGGGTGCTCTAGTTTCCTCCCACATCCCAAAGACATGCTGTAGGTGGATTGGACACTCTAAATTGGCCAGAGGCATGAGTGTGTGCATGTGTGTGCCTTCTATGGAAGGTTGGCAACTCAACACTGTAAAATGTCACTGCCAATCATGAGCAGACAGGTGATCCACTGTGGTGACCCCTAACTGGGAAAAGCCGAAAGAAGAAGAAATAGGGTATACAGCATCTTATACATCTGTAAGCACTCCCTTATTAAGAATGTGGGATGCTGTCAAATACTTTTTTTTCAATCTATCTATACCATACTTAGATTCTTCTTTTTTTTTAACAATTCTCCTTTATGACTTTTTAGCAAAAAATGATCTGTTGTTCCCATTATCTCAGTTTAATTTCACTGAGTCTTTTGGGATTTAATACCATAACAGGAATGGACCCCATTCCTAAGTCAAAATATGATTAAAGTTTATGAAGTTAGTATTGTTTCAATCTTTGATTCTAGCTAAAAGTGCTCTTTGCAGCTCCAGCAATGTGCCCAGAATGACTTCTTCTGTAATTCATAGAGAGTTGCATGTATCAGTAGCAAATCTAAACATGACTGCAAATTCTTTATTAAGAGACTCATTGCTCCTCCTACTGTTGCAACTGGCCAAGAATCCTTCTTCCTGCAAATCCTGGTATTTTATGACTTTGTGTTTTTCACTGGGTGTAGCAATTTCAGTAATCAGTGCTACTTTTGTCATCTTTTCATTGACTACTTTTTCTGGTTTTCTCACATCTGTTTTTTGAACTGTTGGCAATGGGTGATCCCATGTGATATAAACTTCGTCATTTTCTATAATAATTTGTGGCTCATGTTTCCAATGTTTCACTGCTACTTCAATATTGTAATTATTGCACAATCTGCATTGCAACAGCCTTGTCACATAATTATGTCTTTCAGTATACAGGCCTTCTGTCATTAGTGTATCATACCCAGCAACATGATGTGCAACTGTCTCCAGTTCTGTTTTATAGAACCTACATTTGACTGTTTCTCCCAGATATTCAATGGACTTGGTAAGCTACTGTGTACTTAGTCCACTATCCTGGGACACCAATATTAACCTTTCACCTTTTTGTTTAAATTCACCTCTCTTTAACCATTCCTGTGTCATATCCTGATCAAAACAAGGTTATTACTGAAGTTTTCTGTACTTGCAACTATGTTTACACCTTTTCTACATTTCTTGCCTTGTCATCTAATACTTCTCCTTATATACTTTCATTTTTTAGCACATTCAGCTGCTGTCTGACTGTTTTCTGCTTCTGCTTTTGATTTCCATTCCCACTTGACAGTGAAATGCTTTCCCTAAACTAAGCAGGGAAGTTATCTTAGACTTGTTCTCTTTATATTTTAGAACTTTCACCATGTTTGGATCTGGTAAGGTCAGCAAAGATGCATGCAGCCATACGATTGTAGATGTATACTTGTAATCAATTTTTCTTGTTTTCCTGTCTAACTTGCCTGTCTTTTTGGGGCCAATCAATCACACCAAAACTGTAAGATAGAACAGAAAGAGTAAATTGGTTTATAGCTTGGACTTTGTTCCTAGATGTCAGAGCTGTTTTCAGTATTAATTTTAGTCTTCTAAAATATTATTTACTGAGTTTTCTATGCATTTGTTTATGTTTTATTCTCAATCCTTCATCAGTCCCCAAATATTTATACACTCCCTCCTGCTCACATTCATTTATATCACATTCCTGTCCAAGACTGATATTTTCTTGGTGCTGCAACTTTTTTGCTTTAAATGTTGCTTTTGCACATTTGTTCCGTCCCTCCTTTAAATAACCACACCACACACATAAAGACATTTGATGACCTTTATTAAACTGTATTATACAATGAACTATATACACATAAAACCAACATTAATTATCATCCTCAGCAATGATGATCTCCTGGCAGCGTCACCACTCACCCTGGACAAACTTTACCTTAGAGCAGCGTACCTACTCACCCACATAAAGAGGCAGCATACCTACTCACCTCACCACCATACCAAACCATTAACCAATAACCACCTTCTTTAGAAGGGGAATAGAAGAGGACAATCCTGTCCCTTTTCTCCACCACCAGCCTGATCTCAGGCTGTTCCCTCTCCTAAACCCTAGCCACAATCATATCCTCTAAAAAGTGTTTCAGATGCAAATTAAAAAGATTCAGTCCCACGACATTAAGGTGTACTCCATCCGTTCAATACCAAGACTCCTCTCCATCCCCAAAATCTCTATGGTCAATAGTATGCATCCCTAAAATCCTTAATTGCCTAGCCAGCCTTTGATTAACACACCTTCTGACCCTTTCAATTGCTCTATATCTATATGCAGCCCTCCAACACAAATGCAGAACCAACTCTAACCACACAATTTCCATACCCGGGTAGAATGCCTGTAATCTCATCAAATCTCGCAGCATAATGTCCATCAATTGTTTTTTAGAAGCAATGCCCTAGTCATTGCCCCCTAAATGAATGACTAGTATACAAGGACAACCCACCTTCAGTTTAGCCCTCTCAAATTCATGCAACAACCCATCCCACATAAGACCCCTAACATCATGCCAGGACACTGACTACCCTAAATGTGCTAAACCCAAATTCACCCCATCATCTCTAACTAAAGCACGCTTCTCTGCCCAGTGGATGAACGAATACCCCAAGATGATAATGTGCTTCCCTAAAAGAAAAGAACAAAAATTAATAATCAGACCACAACTTATCTAATATAAGACAAAAATGCATTTGAAGACCACCTCCCCACTCTTTTAATCAATTCAATGGAACTACCCTCTCTAGCTAAATCTGAAGCCCTAACTATCCTGAACGAGTGAGCTGCAAACCTCTCCACTAGAAATCCCATACAACGTAAAACCTTCCTCACCAAAATTATGAATCTACTACTCAACACCACCTTCCCATCCACTGAACAAAAAATGAACTGATCCACACTCCCCTTCCGCCTCCTCATAAATTCTTTTGCCCACATTACTGGACAAATGCAAGGATTCCTGTCCGTTTTAAGCACCACCACACATCCCCTACCCAACTGATCTGTCTTACTCCTCCTTAATGCAATAGTAACCTCACCCGCCTCTATAATGACATCCTTCCAACATAATGGATAACAACTCCGAAATATGAAAAGCGCCAAAATATAACCACGTACATAACATACCCCACATAAAATAATCCATAGACCCCTTTTGCAACAAACCTAACCCTTTCAACAAAACTTTCAATATAACCCTCGTAATCGGCCATCGAATATCCTTAAATTCCAGCACCATTCTCCCCCAACCCCTCAACATACGCCCTAATGTCCAAGACTTAGAGAAATCCTGCAAGCCCGCTATCGTAGTAAAAATGCTAATTGCAGCCAAATCCACCTTAACCGTCTGCAAACAATACCAAGCCCGACTTAGCTGTCTTCTTTTGCAATACCCTCACTATAGCCATATTGTCAGAGTGAAAAACATACACATTTGCCCCTCAACTGCTCCTTCCACACCACTGAATCTGCCCATATAGGCATCAACTCCAGAAAGGCCACATCCTGCTTCCATACCTCCTCCCAATCCCGAGGCCATTCAGCCGCAAACCACTAACCCCTGAAATAGGCCCCCATGCCAGCACCCCCAGCTGCGTCTGTAAACAACTGAAGTTCCTCCTGCCCCACCCAGTCTGACTGCCAAAAAGATATCCCATTAAATTGTTGCAAAAACCCATTCCACAACCCCAAGTCCCAGACCGTATGGTCTGAAGAAGCAATTTTATCGAAACGCCACTTGTGTTCGAATAAAAGTCTGTTTGGATTTTACACTGCTCTTTGCCATCTGCTTTTTATTGGTTTGCTGTGATGCTGTGTTCTACATTTTTTGTTCGTACTACTTGGTTTGTGGTTGAGCACAGCTTTACAGTCAGCAGGACTTGTTTTACCATACAGCTTTAGAAGAATGTAAACAAATTATCTCAGACTGTATACATGAACTAAATTTTTTAATATTAATCATAATTAATGTTTTTTTTTTCCTTTAAAACATTTTAGAGACTCAGTACGTCCAAGTATAGATCAGTCATAGGAAGTTAATTATATGGCATGATTGAAGTTACTTCTGTTTTCCTAATCTAGTAAATGTAATGGTTAGTGATGCAGTAAGTTCAGAATCTGACAAATATGTTAAACAAACAGACGTGACAAATCAGTATTACTTTCTTCCAAAATATTAAAGTCAGTTTCATCTTCTGCTAACTCCTTTTTTTGTTAAAATGCCCTTTGTCTCTTCTTCATTAAGTGCTTTCTGCTCCTTCTGCAGAATCTTTCATGTCATGTATAGACTAAAAAAAATTAAGAGGATCTTGCTTAGAAAATGCATCTTTTGGCTGTCCTAAATTTACCTTTCTGCTTTCTGGTAATCTCGCCTTCATGTTGATTAGAAAACTCTGTTAACAACCTGTCACAGCAAAACTTTTGTTTGATTTAATTTTCATTTAATTTATTTTAATTTATTTTAATTTACAGTGGATATAAAAGTATACACACCCTGTTAAAATGCCAGGCTTTTATGATATAAAAAAATGAGAGCACAATAAATAATTTCAAGACTTTTCCCACCTTTAATGTGACCTAAAACCTGAACAATTTCAATTGAAAAGCAAACAAATCTGTTAGTGGAAAAAATATAAAAAACGTACAATAAGCTGGTTACATAAGTGTGCACACCCTTAAACTAATACTTTGTTGAAGCACCTTTTGATTTAATACCAGCAATCAGTTTTCTTGGGTACATACCTGTCATCAATTAAAGAGACTCTGATTAACCTCAAATAAAGTTCAGCTGTCGTAGTAGGATTTTCCTGACATTTACTCAGCCGCCTGCTACAGTAAAAGCCATGGTTCGCAGAGAGCTTACATAACATCAAAGGGATCTCATTGTTGAAAGGTATCAGTCAGAAGGGTACAAAAAAATTCCACAGCATTGGATATACCATGGAACACAGTGCAGACAGTCATCAAAAAGTGGAGAATATATGGGACAACAGTGACATTGCAAAGAACTGGATGTCCCTCCAAAATTGATGAAAAGACAGGACAAAAACTGGTCAGGGAGGCTGCCAAGAGATCTAGAGCAACACCGAAGGAGCTGCAAGAATTTCTGGCAAGTAGTGGTTGTGTACTACATGTGACAACAATCTCCCATATTCTCCATATGTCTGGACTATGGGGTAGGGTTGCAAGACAAAAGCCTTTTCTTACACAGAAAAACATCCAGGCTCAGCTAAAATTTGCAAAACAATACATCAAGTCTCCCAAAGCATGTGGGGAAATGTGTTATGATCTGATGAGACCAAGGCTGAACTTTTTGGCCCAATTCCAAAAGGTACATGTGGTGTAAAAATAACACTTCGCATCACCAAAGAACACCATCCCCACGGTGAAGCATGGTGGTGGCAGTATCATGCTTTGGAGTTGTTTTTCTTCAATACCAGTCACTTTTGTCCCAAAACCTTCAGGCGTCTGCTGGAAAGCTGAAGATGAAGAGAAATTTCACCTTTCAACATGACAATGACCCCAAGCAAACATCCAAATAAACAAAAGAATGGCTTTACCAGAAGACAATTAAAGGTTTGGGATGGCCCAGCCAGAGCCAAGACCTAAATCCAATTGAAAATTTGTGGGTTGACCTGAAGAGGGCTGTGCACAAGAGATGCTCTTGGTATCTGACAAATTTGGAGAGCTTTTGCAAGGAAGAGTGGGCAAATATTGCCAAGTCAAGATGTGCCATGCTGATAGACTCCTACGCAAGCAGACTGAATGCAGTAATTAAATCAAAAGATGCTTTAACAAAGTATTAGTTTAAGGGTGTGCACACTTATGCAACCAGCTTATTGTACATTTTTTAATTTTTATATTTTTCCCCTAACAGATTTGTTTGTTTTTTAATTGAATTGTACAGATTATAGGTCACATTAAAAGTGGGAAAAGTTTTGAAATGATTTATTGTGGTCTCATTTTCATCTCACAAAAAACTGGCATTTTAACAAGGGTGTGTACACATCTCATTAATGTGGAATTATTCAGATGGCTTTTACTTCTGCAGAGATTGTGCATATTGACTGATATTGGTGGATTGTAATGATAGACATTTGAGTGGTCTTTTATGGTTGAAATGTTCTGAAATTGGCAGTTTTGTTATTATTTGTTCATATGTTTTGTTTCATTGCTTACAGGAAAAATGTTCAAATCAATAAATTTAAAACATGCTCTAACCAGTGGTGTTGTATTATAAGAAATGTTTTGAAATACATTTATTTTTTCACTAAATGTATTATTTGTATACATATTTTATATATCTATATATCCAGGTTTGCATACACTTTTCTCTTGCAAAAATTAGGTTGTGAGTGGAAAAAGTTTACGAAACCCTGATCTAAGAAATTTCAGAATGAAAGTGCAGAATATAACTCCAGGGCTGTATAATTACACCCTCTGAGGTATGATCTTACCATATGCAACCCATGCAGCCATGTAGGGTTTTACCCATGGAAGGATTATTTTTGTCAAATGAAGTTTACAGTCACATTATAACAGTGACAAAAATATCTACTTACTATTTATATGTTTTTAAAGAGTATATACAGATGTTATTGGTATGTCAGTGGAAATCAGCACTTAATCCATTATTTTGTTATGGGTTTATATGTGTTGATGAATATGCAGAGAAGTGTTTTCACCTAAATTCCACACTTCTCATTATAACCATGCCATAAAAAGCTATCCTTTGAGTAGTGCTTGAGGTAATCTTTTCATAATTACAGTATTGTAAGTAAAATTAATAACATGTGCATTTGGTGCTACATAAATAGAGCTTAAATGGCTTAGTGGTAAACTACAGTGGCTATTGGGTGCAGGGTCCTGGGTTCTAGGCTTGCAAGGGCTGATAATTTTGTTGGGAGGGTGGCCTAATGGTTAAGGTGTTTGACTTACAAACACAAGGTACAGGGTTTGAGTCTCACAAGGGATAATTGGCTAGGCTTAAAATGGCTCGCAAGGGTAATTAGCCTAGTACTAACCTATGTACATCATTTTGATAAAAGTAATTTACTGTTAGGAACTACTAAGGTATGTCATATTCTACATAATAAGTATGGTCTAGGTTTCATTAAACTCCACGCTGAATGCAGACTTAATGCATTTTTAAATCCTGTGGGATAGTTAACTTTCTTTAGTTTATGCTATGTGCTGGCACTCATTCCTGTGGCCAATAGGATGAGCACATCTCTTTGAAAATCAACTGAAAGTTATCTAGGTCAATCTGCCCAGATATACAATCATGTATTACAGTGATTCATAGAGATCACAGTGGCTGACCATCATTTGTATGCAGTCAGTGAAAATATCTTATACGTCAATTCACAGTGCATTTCAGTATACTAATGTCACTATTTGAAGTCAAAGAAAATGTAAAAAATATATATATATATATATATATATATATATATATATATATATATATATATGTATATATATATATATATATATATATATATATATATATATATATATATATATATATATATCTGCTTCTAAATTTCAGAGTTTCAAAACTTTGAATTTCTTATGGGCGAGACCATAAGATCAAAGTTTTGAAATTTGAACCATTTAAATGAAGATCGCCGTACAGCGTGGAATGGTATATTTACCGTATTCCTCTCTGTAGTGCGACCTCAGAGTTGGTATATTTAATTAGCATAGGGTGTGGGGTGCAGGGCGGCTTGCCCCACTGCAAAAATTAAAAAAAATATATATTTTTTTGTTTTTATTTACATTTTGAAATTTCAAAACTTCAATCTTATGGTCTTGACCATAAGAATGGTGGTGCTGCGGTAGCGTTGTCACCTCACAGTAAGACACTGACCGGTTCGACTCTCAGCTAGAGTGTCTTCTGCGTGGGGACATGTGTGAATGGGCGTACCTTCGTTGAAGGTTGTGCGTTAGGGCTGGCAACTCAGCACGTAAAAATCAACTGCCAATCATTAGCGGACCAGAGTTCCGCTGTGGCGACCCCTAACTGGGAAAAGCCGAAAGACACAACAACAACAACACATATAGATATATATATATATATATATATAATATATATATATATATGCAGAATATGGGCAGGGAAGGAAAACTTCATAATTTAATGTAAGAGGCTTTTCATGTATTATGTATTTAAGATGAGTAATGGTAAAGCTTACGATAAAAGAAAAAAAGTGTAGAAAAAGGGGAGGGGATAGGCTGCAGACTGCAATGTGCAACACTCTTAAGGGCTTATTCAGCAGCATAGGTTTCAATTGAGTAATGTCATTGTTTACAGTTACACAAAGGTAATAAAAAAGTCTTCAACAAGGGGATGGGGGAGCAAAACAATTAAAATACAATACCCTAGTAAGAGCCCAACAGTCACATGAAAAAATGATTACATGACTAATAGTTATCCTGCCATCAACATTAACATTATTGTCACTTCATCCTTAGGGCTGCACAAACGATGATAGCTATTACATCTGATGACACAAGGTTTTGTGTCTAACAAAATGCATTAATCTGTTGTTCATTATCTCAACAGGGAACATGTCGTTATTTTTGATTTATCAGAAATAAAAGTGCAGAAACATTACATAATAAAAAAGGAAATGTGAAACAGTTTTCCTTTCCAGTGCAAGATAACTGCTCATGATATATGCAGTCTGTAATACAGCACCCATACATATTTAAAAACAGAATTTTTTCCACTAATTCAGTCAGGTTCTGCAGTACCAATATACAGTTAATGATCATGACAGCACAACCAGGATGTGCATAACTAACTGTAGTCTGTAAGCAAAACACATATAGCAATCCTATACAAAAGGTACTTATTTATTACATGATGCAAATTCTGTTCATTACACAGATCTCAGGGAACAGTCAAGCATCACATCAGTCACCCTGCTAGACAGGGGTCCAGAGAAATGAGAGAAGTAAATATTGTGGGAAGAAATATCCAGGGAATTGTTATGGCTAGGCTTGTATAGGCCCTAGGGCCGATAGCCTAGTACCAGCCTATGAACCTATGAACCTATAAGTGGGACTGTCCAGAACAATGACAGTAGGCCATGCACCCCACAAAATAGCCCGCACACAGCATTACATGCATAAGTTATAGTCTATGTTTTTTTTATGAAGGAAATGCTATCCTATATGTTATGGTTCATAACTGTGGACTAGATGCTGCCTTTTTACCTGCACAGTCACATCCTGTACACGAGCCTTCCACAAGGGGTATTTTATTAATATCATGGGACAATTCATCACTAGACAAGTGCATAATCATGTTTTGCAGCATGCAACAAATAGTAAATGCAGATCAATATGTGTGTATATTCCTTTAAGAAGCTATCCAAGCACTTGCACAAGTGCATAGGTACTGAGCAAGTGAGAGCCTGACTGCCATTTTGTAGTTACCTGTTGAGATGTAAGCATGTATGTATGTAAGCTCTGTTTGTTAACTAGTTCGTTCACATTTAATAATGCTGCTATCCATCCTGATGTGTTTGAATGTATTAAAGCATCTAAACAAAACCCCAAGCCTTCTTGTTATATGAGTTAGAGACGAACGAGTGACATGGTGCCAGAAGTGGGATGTCTAAAGGACATGGTGTCAGAAGTGGCATATGTAAAAGGACATGGAGTTAGAAGAGGCATACCGAAGGGGCATGGAGTCAAAAACGGCTTGGTTAAAATGATTTAAGGCACTTGTTTAGATGCTGGTGGAATATACAAGAGCAGATCATTCCTAAATGTGCAAACTTTGCAAAAGAGGTCAGAAATGAATTTCAGGTATTAAAACCTGCTCAGCACTATTTCTTTTCACATAATATGAAATGGGGTATACAGAATGTTCTAAATAATATTCACATAAACATATGTATGATATTGATAAAAAATGTTTAATTACTATGGAAAATGTTTGAAATAAAGTCCAAATTGTATAAATTGAGTAAAATAAGGGGAAACGACTGAATTTTCCTAAAGCATATCTAATCCGAGTTATCAGACGTGTATAAAGTGTTTGCATGTTTGTGCAGTGTTACAGTAAAGCTCTTTTCAAAGTACAGCCACTACAAGCCATATTTCACAAAATACAACCATTGCAGAGCATATTTTGCAAAGTAAAGTATTTCAAGAGTTTATTGTGCATTTGAAAGTTGTTACGAGAACTGTTTGTTATGCATAATTACAAGGGCCATATTTTCAGTGTGTTCGTGTATACTTTGTGGGCATGACAGATGGATTTCAAAACCCAGTGCACTTGTGTTTGACAGTAATATTGCTAAGAACTGAAGAATATTTGAATAAGAGTATGACATTTTCATGCAGGCTGCATTTTCTGATAAAGATGACCATGCAAAGGCATTTATTCTACTTAATTTAGCTGGGACAGAAGCCATTGAAAGGGAACACTCGTTTGTGTATGCACCTGCTCTCTATACTGGAGAGAGGGAAAACCGTCATATTGTTGTACCGGCTGAGTCAATGGAGGACCCAGAGTGCTTGAGAGATGAGTTGATAAAAGACAGACTTGTGTGTGGCATAAAAGATGATGCTGTGAGAAAGATTTTGCTTTGTGACAGTGATTTAACTTTGAATAAGTCCATTGAGATTTGTCAGATATATGAACTCATAGAAAAGCACACAAATATGCTTACAAATGAGAGCAGTTCTAGAAGGCCTAGTGATAAAGCTCATGTTGATAGTATGCAGCACGTTATTAAAAGAAATGGGCCCAAGCACATGGCAGGAACTGTAACCCCTGCAGCCCTCACTGGTAAACCCCAGAACATTCTAGCAAATTCAAGAGTTGGCATACTCTCAGGGAAGCATAAGGGTGAGTCAGCAAACTCAAAGCATAGGCCCCCACCCACTTTCATTGTCAACTGTCGTAATTGTGGTAGAAGTCATGAATCTAAAAGAGAGAAATGTTTAGCTTTTCGTCAACAATACCACAAATGTAATAAATGGATTTGTTTCAAAAGGTTTTGTAAATCAAAATGCCCACATTATTTTACTAAAAGGGAACATTTTAAGAAATTAGTTGATCAATTAGAAAGCTATGGAGTAGGGTTGCAGGCCACTCTTTATGTTGATGGTGAGTCAGTGCTACAGGAAACAGTCAATGCAGTCAATTTAAGGGCAAAGAACGAAGTATTTTGTACTGTTCAGATAAATGGCAAACCCATACAGCTCAAAGTTGATACAGGTTCCAAGTGCAATGTTAAGTCAGTAGAAACATTTGCCAAAGTAGGTAAAGGTGAAAGGCTTGATTTGGCAGAGTGTGTGAAACTTGTTGCTTATGGAGGTGAAGAAATTCCAGCTGAAGTCTCAGTAGTGCTTTCATGGTACTTCCAGCAGAGTGGAAGAAGCTACGACTTATTATTTTATGTGGTGAAGAGGCATGTCCAGTCATTATTAGGGATCAGAGACAGTTTGAAAACGGGACTGCTTTCAGTTAATAAGGAAGTCCACCATGTTAGTTTAAAAGACCACTACTCTAATTTTGCCCAATGCATTTTTTCTACCTATGCTGATCTGTTCGAAGACAAACTAAGCAAACTTCCAGTTGTATACTCCATGAAGTTAGACCCAGAGGTTCAGTTATCACGTAAAGTTCCAATAGCCATGCAGTACAGATTCAAAGCCGAGTTAGATGAAATGAAGCAACAAGGTATGATTTGTCCAGTTGCAACTCCAACTGAATGGGTATATTCCATGGCAGTAGCTCATAAGTAAAGCTCAGATGACATCAGAATATGGACTGACCGACGAGATTTGAGCAAAGCACTTAAAAGACCTTATCATCCAATGCACTCATTCGAAGAAGTCGCAGCCTTGATACCAAATGCCACTATTTTTTCTGTATTAGATGCATAGAGTTCATTTTGGCGAATTCACCTTGACAAAAAAATCATAATTGCTCACTATTTTTAGTACTCCATTTGGCAAGTACAGATTTTTGAGAATTCCATTTGGGAAAAATTTTGCAAGTGAAGTTTCAATGTGCAATGGAGCAAAATTTTTCTGGGTATCCTTGTGCTATCATGGTAGACAAAATACTGGTAGGAGGTCGTGATGAAACAGAACATGATGGAAACCTCAGAAAAGTTCTAGAAAGGGCACGGCAAGTGACTCTTAAGCTCAACCAACACAAATACAAAGTCAGGCTACATGAAGTTACTTATGTTGGTCATTTATTTATTAGTACAAGCTTATGACTAGACCCTTCAAAACAAACAGCCATTATTGAGATGCCAGCCCCAATGTTCAAGCCTTGCAACATTTTCTTGGTATGGCCAACTACCTAGGCAAGTTCATTCCAGACTTGATGCAACTTTCAGCACCAATTAGAGAGCTGACATGTAAAGATATATCCTGGTCTTGGTTAGAGTAACATCAAAGAGCATTTGATGTCCTGAAACAGAGAATAGCTAGTCCACCTATGCTCAGAGATTATGATGTTTATAAGCCATTTACACTTTCCTGTGATGCTTTCAAATTTGGTCTTGGTGCAGTCATTCTACAAGAGGATCAGCCTGTTGTCTATGCATTGAAAACTCTTACCCAACCTGAGATGCAATATGCCCAGACTGAGAAAGAGCTTTTGGCAATTGTGTTTGCATGTTTGAAGTTCCATGATTATGTTTATGGTAGACCTATCCAGATAGAAACAGACCACCAATATTAGTCACTATATTGAGAAAACCTATGCTTTCAACTCCAGCTAGACTACAATGTATGAGGCTAAAATTGCAAAAGTACAATTTCAATCTACAAGAAAGGCAAATTTCTTTATCTTGCTGATACCTTATACAGATCACCCAGAAATACCACAGAACAGCAAGAAAATTAGAACCTTGATTTTGAAGTCATTGAAATGAGATATTTTTTTTCCATACATCTTGATGTGCTGAAAGATCACACAACCATGGATCCAGTTTTACAAAGATTCAACCACTTCATCAATCAAAGATGGCTATCAAAGCAATCTAGTTTACCTCAAGAAGTTCAACCTTATTTTCCATGCAGAGATGAGATTTTGTCTGACAAATGTATAATTTAAGTTCCGAAAGTAATTGTTCAAAAGTCCTTGCAACAAGAGTACATTACTATTTTGCATCATGGTCACCCAGGTACTGAATCTACCAAAATAAGGGCACGAGGACTTGTATTTTGGCCTTCTATGTCACAAGATATTGAGAGAGCTCTTTATCTTGCTCAGTGTGTAATAGTACAAAGCCTCATCAACAGAAGGAACCACTTACTACAACAACCAGATTCCGAACTACCTTGGTTGACAGTACCCACAGACATCTACAAGTAGAATGGTCAACATTATTTGTTGTTAGTAGACTCTTACTCCAACTGGTTCAAGATTGACCTGCTTCCTAACCTAGCATCCAGTACAGGAATTATTAAGATGAAGCATCATTTTGCTATTCATGGTAGTCCACACAAAGTTATTTCTGACAATGGCACACAGTTTACAAGCCAACAGTTCAAAAGATTTGCTGAAGAATGGGACTTTACTCATGTCACAAGTAGTCCAGAGTTCCTGCAGTCAAATGGTTTGGTAGAACGCACAGTTCAAAGTGCAAAACAGTTACTAGAGAAGTCAAAGCAAGACAATAGTGATGTTTTCCTAAATTTCTTGAATCTCAGAAATATTCCTCATGGTAAACATATTGGTTCACCTGCTCTGAGACTTCTGTTGAGACAAACCAGAACCACATTACCAATCAGTAGTCAATTGTTGGTTCCATATGTCAAGAACAACAGATCAGTGAAAGACAATTTGCTGATGAAGCACCTATCACAGATGTACTACTAAGATAAGACCAGTAAACTGCTCAATCCATTACGAGACGGAGAAGTGGTAAGAATGCAAATGTCCAAAGGCTATGATCAGATTAGTGTCGTGAAGAATATTGATCCAGAGCAGAGATCATATATTTTACAATTACAGGGAGCAACTTTTAGCAGAATCTGAAGCATATGAGACCAGTGTCTGAGCCTATACCACAGCAGATAGCCTCTGAGAAAGACTTTATCTCAAACTGAGTTGTCCGCTGTTCCAATTCCTGAGAAAGTTTCAGAGGACATTCCTGTCCTGTGATGAATCCAGAATTTCCTGATATGATTTGTGCACTGCAGACTGTGCCTGTTGCTAAATTTGGTCCCAAATGTTGTTACGAAATATGATTGATTCTCTAAACCCTGTAGCAGATATGAAGCAACTTGGACATGAACATTGTGTTTTGTTTCTAATGTACATAGTAATACATGTCTATCTCTGATATTGTTTTGCATAAAAGGCAATATTTCTAAGAGGGAGGCTGTAGATCAGTATGTGTCTATATGCCTTTAAATATACCTTTAAATTGATTTATTTGTGTTGCATTGAATACTATCTAGCTGGAAGTTGTGGCTCTGTTTTTTCAGTTAATACTTGTTAGAATTATTCAATAGCCAGTGATAAGTGGGGGCATCTGCACTTTTTTTAAATAATACAGCATTTAAATTGATTTATTTGTGTTGCATTGAATACTATCGAGCTGGAAGTTGTGGCTCTGTTTTTTCAGTTAATACTTGTTAGAATTCTTGAATAGCCCATGATAAGTGGGGGTATCTGCACTTTTTTCAAATAATACGGCATTTAAATTGATTTATTTGTGTTGCATTGAATACTATCTAGGAAGTTGTAGCTCTGTTTTTTCAGTTAGTTCCCTACCCACCCTCTGTGCTTTTGTTTTGGTGCTAATCTTGGTGGCTTTGAAACTGCCCGTCCCTCTTGTAAATTTGCATTTGGATACTCCTCCTGGGACCATCTCATTTGCTCACTTAAAAAAAATTGCACTTTTTTTCATCTGCTTTTACTGCATTTGTGTTTCTTCCTACTTTATTTTGCTTTTGTGTCATCTTAAAAGTACTCGATTGTATTTATTACTGCTTGGTGTAACTATCATTCTAAGCCTTTTGGTTTAAGCACTTGGGGTTCAGACCAGTTGTTTTACATTAAGAAGGTTTGTGGTCTGCACTGTTGTGGCAGAACAGGTAGCTTACATCCTTCTAAGTTGGGAACTGCTGATTGAAGGCTCAGTGTCTGTTATTCTAAAAGTGTATTAGTTCTGGTTTAAGCACTTGGGCTTCAGGCCAGTTATTTACATTGCATTTACACTGGCAAGAAAATACACATAAATACACAAAATCATACTCGGAAGTTCTAAATAAAAACCTGCAAAAGCATCACAGACCCCCAAAGCAGACACCCAAAAAAACCTTCACCTCCCGTCACAAACCACACAACACATAAAACACAAAATCAGTGTGTTGCACAATCACAGCCCTTATGGCAAAATGACATACCTAACACACTAGTAATAGGCGACTCT